>NC_053490.1:143214632-143499632 GCF_905171775.1 Rana temporaria
TTTAATTCCGCCTCCACCCTACATGCCCCTCCTTCATCGCGTATCAGGCTATCATCTAGGCGCCACAACGGCCGCTGTCTCTTTTGTATAGATAATTTAATTTTCATGGAGATTGGAGCGTGATCTGACACTGTCATAATGCCTATGTCCGTCTCCGTAATAGAGTCCAGCAGCCTATGATCCGCCAGGATGTAGTCAATTCTGGAGTATGTTCCGTGGGGAGGAGAGTAAAACGTGTAATCATGTTCGTTTGGATGGAAAATCCGCCAGACATCGACTAGTTGGCAGTCATGAATCTTTCGTTTAATTCTTTGTAGATGCACATTTCTTGTCTCCTTCCCACGGAACGTGCTATCTTCTTTCGGGTCGAAGACGAAATTCAAATCGCCCATCAGGATTATATACCCCTCAGCGAAGTCATTCAATTTCCCCAGGATTTTCCCTAAGTATTGGGTTTGGTGTACATTTGGGGCGTAAATATTTGCTAAGGTATAGACTATGTTATCAATCCTTACCCTAAGAAATAAAAATCTCCCTTCTGGGTCTGTCATCCTTGCCTCAAGGGTGAACCCAAACCCCTTTGAGAACCCAATTGCCACGCCCCTAGCGCGTTTTGAGATGGAATCCCCGTAAAACCAAGTGGGGTATGCAGGGGAAAAAAGCTTGATATTCGCGTCTATGGTTAAATGGGATTCCTGAATAAAGACAACGTCCGCTCTAAGTTGTTCAATCTCGGCAAGGACCTTTAGTCTTTTAACAACTGAATTTAATCCCTTTACATTATACGATAAAAATTTTACTTCTGTCATTTTCTATAACTAGATCATTTCCTGCTGAACTTTCCATGAGATTCCGGGAGCCATTTTCCCTATTCCCTCCCTGTTTTTGAGATGGAGAATCCTTCTCCTCTTCCTAACCCACACATTTCCCTCTCCCCTTCCTGAACCCCCACCCCACCCGCCTCCCTCCTCCCCCCTCCACCCAGGCCTAGACATCGCCTCTGAACCGTAGGGATCCTTGATCTCCCCTACCCGTCGGTTCTCATGTATGAGGTGGGGCCTCCCAACGCCCCGCCCTCCCATATTCCCCTCAGAGTATTCTTCTGGGGGTTGATCTTATATGGGTAGGGTTGCGGACCTGACCTCCTTGCTCCTCCTCCCAATCCCCCCCCGCCCTCCCCCCCCCCCAATCGCCCCCAGTCGGGCCCCTCTCAACACCTAGAGGAGGGGTCTAAGTCATTTGACTATTCAACCCAGTCAGGAATCTCCAGCACGGGCATATCCAATTTGCGACAAAACCCTACCAAGTCCTCAGGAAATATCAACTTCGCTGAGACCCCCTCTTTGTGGCCTATCAGACATGCCGGGAACCCCCATTGATACTTAATATTGAGCTGGCGCATCTGTTCTAGGAGGGGTTTAAGGTACCTTCTTCTGGCCAGGGTCTCCCAGGCTAGGTCCGTAAATATCTGGATCACAGTCCCGTCGTAGCAAAGAGGGGGCTTTCTTCTCAGTTTTGACCAGATCTCATCCTTATCTTCGAAATATCTGAACCTAACGATAATATCCCTAGGCCATTTGCCTCCTCCCTCTCTCATCTTTCCTACCCGATGTACCCGTTCTATTTTGAGAGGGCCCTCCATGCCATTATCTAAGAGGGGGAGAAACAGGTCGTTGAGGATTTTTCTCAAATCCTCACCTTTCTCCTCCTTGATGGATCGTATTCTTAGATTTTGTCTTCTATTCCGGTTCTCTTGGTCCTCTAAGCGGTATTGCAGCCACCTCTGGTTTTGTTTCATGGTCTGGTGTTGGTTTTTTAATTCGTTTAATTCTAGATCCTGTTTTTCCATTTTTTTTTCAACTTCCTCTACTCGTTCCAACATATGAAATAAATCTTTTCTTAATGTACTAATTTCTTCTCTTATCGCGTTTTCCAAACTCTTTAGCATCCCATCTAGTTCCCCCTTTGTGGGGATATGGGTGTCCGGTCTGGGGTCGTCCATTTGACTGACTTCATGTTCATATTCTATTGATGTGTCCACCATTGGGGTAACCGCCCCCCCTACTCCCTTTTTAGTTGTCCCGGTTTTTTCAGCTTTTTTTTGCGGACCTGGGCTCTTAGAACTCCCGTCGGGGGTCATGTAGTGTCTGATCGTACAAGTAGAGGGATTATCTTTTGGGATTTTCGGGGCGGCCCCCCTTGTAGATTTATTCATGCTGTATTTCTTTGTCCCTCTAATGCGCTTCCCCAGTTTGGACGATAGGTGATCACCCTCTCCCCACTTTCTTTTTTTTTTTTGATGATAGTTTTTATTTTATTTTTGGGAGGGAAAACGGAGCCGGGGAGTGCAAGCTTCTACTTCAAAGAGTTTTACGCTAGGGTTCTAGGGGAACAGAAGGTCATCCCGTGTCGCTGACCCGTAACCAAGGGGGAGGCTCACCCACCTACTGTTTTAAGCGTGCTATCGATCCGAGCCTTCTAAGTGTAACCACTGGGGTACCTAGGGTGCTCTAGGACCCAGTCTCCAGAATGCACGCAGTTAAGAGAGTGCCACGTCTTGGGTTATTTATTCTATCCTCTCTCTCATAGAATTTGTCTCCACCAGGTGGAGCGCTCAACTACGAACAACCTGGCAGGCTAAGTCCCGTTGCCCATTGACCTCGTCCTGAAGGAATGACAATGCCCCCTTTAACGTTGGTATCCACCCGGGCTGAGAGTACTGAGGAGTGCTTGGGCAACAGCTTGCTATGGTTGGAGTATGTCAGAAATTTTTATATGCTTATGAGTGGATACAGGTAGTTTAGTACCCTTCGAGGGTTTGCGCTTATAAGAACGGCCTCAGAGTCACACTCTCTCTCCTCTTACCGCGTTCTCGCCTTATTGTCCATCCATCAGATTCCGTTACCCCACGCACTGGGCTAAAAAGTTTATATGCCGTGGACTAGTGTGGGTAAAATATATCTCATGGAGTCGAGCTTTCCCACAAGTAATCCGACCCTGTCACACTATAATTTCTCAGGCAAGGGCGCAGAGCATCTCGAGTTACTAATGCCTCTTGAATAAGTCGGCGCCTAAAAGCATTGGGCAGGGCCAGAGCGCGGATCCCAAGGTATGCTTCCCCTAGCTAAACCCCCCTTCCCTGTACGAGCACAGTCAGCATTTATAGCGAAGTGACCTGTAATCAACTAGTCATTGATGTGATGGAGGAATTTATGTAGAGGGAAGTTGTAGCTTGGTTAGTAAGTTGTCAACTAAATACTTGAGTTGTTGGAGGGTTATTCTGATGTCATGCTGTCACATATGGCATTCTAACATGAGCAATAAGAAGACATAGGCAGTGATGGCATACAGCAGTTCTTACCGATCCCTCAGTATGCAGATTGACCCGGTTGCTCAATTTGCCTATACAGGCTACTTCCGCGGTACAGTGTATGTAACAAGCATGGGTATTACCTGTGTGCAGTTCAAGGTTTATGGTAGCCGGGAGAGGCGTCGGAATCCGCGGGGGGGCCAGAAGCCAGGAGCTCCTACCAAGGTCTGCAGCTCCCGTTCCTTCCTCCCTATACCGCTCGGACCGTTATCTCCTTCGGGGGGCGGGGGGGGAGGAGGAGAGGGGGATCCCGATTGAGCAGCAGGGGAGAGCAGTTCGGACGATCGGCAGACTAACGGCTCAGCAGACTCCCACTCTGCGTCGTAGCCTCTGCAGCTGGTACATCCTCCGTTCTTCCGGGATCGTCCATCCACCAGGTCAGGTCCGTGGCGCGGGCTGCTCCTCCCTCGGCGTGCGTGCCTCACGTGCACCACGTCATCCTCTCCCTGCTGTGAAGCGCATTATTTCTATTATTACATTGTAGTAATAAATTAAATAGTTCAACTTGCCATAATGTAGAATCAGTGGAAGTCCTGAGCGTGTCACTTGCCACTGTCGCCTGCTACCAGATGTGGATAGTCACTTGCCACGTTGCCTGTCACCAGATGCGGAATGTCACTTCCCACATCACCTGCCACACTTACTGCTACAAGATGCAGAATGTCACTTGCCACATCACCTGTCACACTGCCTGCCACAAGATGTAGATTGCCACCTGCCACGTTGCCTGTCACCAGATGCGGAGTGAGTAGAGCAAGCCTTGTGGTATATCATGCAGACAGCTGAGGGGGTGAACTACAAGTCCCAGCACACCTCACCATTACTCCCACACACAGCTCACCTGTCACTGTTAACGTCACATCTCTGTGGGATTGCCCTTCTAGATGTAGCAGGGTGTGTCCCTCCTCATGCTGCAGCGGTATCACCTGGCAGAGGGAGGATCCAGGACTCCATCTGTCACTCTCTGGCATCCAACCTTTCTTCAAATTCCTCCTTAGCTGTTCGGGGGGCCAGCAATCTGCGCCGCTGAACAATGACTCTAAGATTTCCCAGCGAGGAGCCGCAGGAGAGAGGCGATGCGGGGCAGGCAGTGTGAGATGATGTCATCTCTCTGCTCCCCGCCTAACCTCCAACACTGAGGCAGAGCACTGGCTTTGAGGGCGGAAGAGCGGCGATGCAGGGGGCGGAGAGAGAAGATATCTCTGCTTGCCCACCCGCTCACTTCTTCCATCCACCCAGTGCTCTCATGCCGGCAGCCCAGGATGTCTCTTGACGGCCGCCCGCACCCGCGGCCCGCCTGCAGTAGGGCCACGGCCCAGTAGTGGGCTGCAGACCGGGGGTTGATGACCCCTGTGCTAAAGAGCTGCGTGTTTTGTCTGCAGGTCAGGAACCAGTGCGATAATGCATACATATAGCTAGGTTCACACATTTGCATATGCAGGTTGGGAACCGATGCATAATTTCGGGAGCGGTTGCCCTGCAGGTGCGTTTGGAGAAAAGTCAGGACATTTTTACCCGCGTACAGCAGCCCATTCAAATGAACTGACCCATTGGCTGTGGTTTTCGCGCAAACACACCACCACAAAAATGTAGAAGTGCGAACCGAGCTATTCACTGAGCTGTGCGTTGTTTAAAGTTGCAAAAAATAACACTGTGCCGACTATTTAGAACACAGGATATTTTCTACAGAAGTGGAAGACTATGTATAATATGAAATCCAAACAATACGCTTACTTACTGTAAACATAAAACTGATGTGGATACATTGTAAAAATAAACATGTAGAAACATGTATCCTTGGTCTGTTTAATTATATCCCAGATACTGGTAAGAACAAACCAAAACAGCTAACACTTTGAAGGCTCGTGCACAATGCAGCTCTCAAAGGAGCTCAAAGAAGCGGCTCCTACAAGCTTTTTGAGCTCTTATTTTTTCTGCCTGGAAACTCCCCTCCATGAACACTATGCGTTTTTTTTTACTAAAGGCAATTCACTTTGCGCTGCAAGTGCACTTGGAAGTTCAGTCGCTGTAGATCCGATGGGAACATGCAAGGAAAATAAAAAACAGCATTTTTGCTTGTACATGATTGGATGATAAAATCAGCAGAGCTTCCCCTGATTTCAGATCTTCCCCTCAGATTTAAAGGGACTGCACTTCCAAGTGCACTTGTAGTGCAGAGTGGATTTTCCTTTAGTAAATCAACCCCTATGGCTTTTTCAGGAGTTTTCAGTCATATGCTCCTACAGGCAGAAATAAAAACCCCACCAAACTTGAGTTTTTGAGAGGAGCTACTGCTCCAAAGAGCACAAAAGAGCTCACAGAAGCTCAAAAATATGTGAAAACATTTGTTCCAGTTTTTTGTTTTTTATATATACTTTATAATACTATCTAGGAATGTTTGTGTGGGGGGGGGGGGGGGGGGAACGCTTATGCTCAAATGAGCTTAAAAAAGTTTAAAAAAAATGGGCACAAAAAAGCACAAGCTTATTCAAGCTAAAATAAAAGCTCAAATTCCTGTAAAAGCAGCTTTAAAAAAAAAAAAAAAAAAACATGTTTTTGGCACCCGCCAACCATCCCCCTAAGAACGGGGGTGTTGTCATGCTGCGGTCACAGTACTTTGTCTACCCCACATGTAGCGATCGGCAGGCGGCACAGTTACGCAAAGTGGGAAGTGGCACAAACACCCATCAACCGTATGCAATGCACGCTGTTACAGCATAGTTTGTCTGCAAAAATACGGTTAAAAAAGAAGGGGTGAGGAGGCATCACATCACTTCCTCGTTGCCTGTTAGTAGCCTCTAAAGTGTTATTCAAACAATGACAATATTTCTAAATGAGGATTGCCAGGGGAGTCTCACTCAGGAGCTGTAAAAGTGTGACTCAGCGAGAACTCAAGGGGACAAAGAGGAAGCACATTCAACATGGGTGGGCAATCGATGATGGCACCCAAAGTAGTTGCATGAATCAAGAGCTACGAGCCCAAATGTTGATTCTCAGTATCCTCATGGTTACTATATGCTGGGTAAGACTCCCCTGGCAATGGCCATTTGGAAATATTGTCATATCTATTCTTATCTAATTTAAACTATACAGTGGGGGGAATGATTTAATCCCCTGCAGATTTTGTAAGTTTTTCTACAAAGAAATGAAGGGTCTATAATGTTTATCATGGGTGTATTTTAAATGATAGAGCAGAATATCAAGCAAATATCCATAACAAAACACAAAACAAATGCTATAAATTAAGTTGCAGTTCAGTGAGTAAAATAAGTATTTGATCTCCAAGAAAAACATGACTTAGTACTTGGTGGAGAAACCCTTGTTGGCAGGAACGTAAGATGTTTCTTGTAGTTGGTGATCAGGTTTGCACACATCTCAGGAGGAATTTTGGTCCCCTCTTCTCTACAGATCTTCTCTAAATCTTTAAGGTTTCTTGGCAACTCGAAGATTTAGCTCTGTGACGGTATTAGAATGATATCCCCGTCAAAGTCTTCCCTTCTTCCCATAAAGATAATCACCCAATATTCCACAAGGGGGAATATTCCTGGAGTCGCCCAATAAGCCACACATGCCAAGCTTACTGCTGGAACAACACACTTTAATGGTTTTCTTCTCAGCTTTTTATACAGTCCAAGACATTAAAGCAACAATGAGATCTCCACCCCCCCTAATCACACACTAAGGCTAATTACTAAAACATTCTAGACAGGTCGGCACCGACCGATAATTATCATGTCTAATCACTGCACATTCCTTAAACAGCATAACAACAAACCACCTTCACACACTTGAGTTTCCTAGGCAGACGTTTCGTCCTTGCATGCAGCTTGACACCTATTAACACCTCTGAGCATCAATAGGTTTTAGACAGTGTTATCACACAATTAAAGGCCTTTCAAAAGCTAGCCTTATTTAACATATTAACAGAGAGATGAGTCACACATGAAAACACCTGTTACCTCTAACCCACAGCATTAAATTAGCAGGGAGAATTAAACTGAAGCATATATAGGCAATTGCATCACAAGCTCCCTCCATAGATTTTCTATAGGATTAAAGTGGTTCTAAACCCTCTGTGGTAAGTTAAGTCTTACCTGTTGGTGTTTGCAATATATCCTAAACCTACACGGTTTAGGAGATATTTGCCAAAAGGGATACACCGTTGTCTACGGCGCATGTGCGCCATAGACAGCGGCGCAGGCGCACTGATGGTTTTCTCAATGGCTAATGCCTGTTCCCTCATGCATGCGCGGAGTGACGTCTACGCCACTTCGGCCAGTCACAGCGCCGAAAGTAGCCTTCCGGAGAGATGTCTGCGGACGGAGGGAGAGACGAGGATGGCTTTGGGGGCTTCAAACTCAGGTAAGTAATTCATAATGAGCTAGTATGCTAGTCATACTAGCTCATTATGCCTTTTGTCTTGCAGGTTTTTATTTATTTTTTGCTTTAAGGTCTGGAGACTGACTAGGCCACTCCATAACCTTAATGTTCTTCTTCTTGAGCCACTACTTTTGCCTAGGCAGTATGTTTTGGGTCATTGTCATTCTGGGATACCCATCCACGACCCATCTTTAGTGTTCTGGCTGTGGGAAGAAAGTTCTCATCCAAGATTTTACAACACATGGCTCCGTCCATTGGCCCCTCAATGCGGCAAAGTCAGCCTGTAATTTTTGCAGAGAAACAGCCTCAAAGCATCATGATTCCACCTCCGTGCTTGACTGTAGGGATGGTGTTCTTGGGGTCATAGTCAGCATTTTTCTTCCTCCAAGCATGGCGAGCCGAGTTAATGCCAAATAGCTACATTTTGGTCTTGTCTGACTCATCAGCACTTTCTCCCAATCCTTCTCGGAATCATTTAGATGTTCATTGGCATGACTGTACATGTTCTTTCTTGAGGAGGGGTACTCGCCATGTTTGGAGAAGGAAAAATGCTGGACTATGATCCTAAGAACACCATCCCTACATTCAAACACAGAGGTGGAAATATTATGCTTTGGGGCTGTTTTTCTGCTAAAGGTACAGACCGACTTTGCCACATTGATGGGCCAATGCATGGGGCCATGTATTGTAAAATCTTGGATGAGATCTTTCTTACCCCTGCCAGAACACTGAACATGGGTCATGGATGGGTCTTTCAGCATGGCAATGACCCAAAACATACCACCAAGGCAATAAAGCAGTGGCTCAAGAAGAAGCACATTAAGGTCATGGAGTGTCCTAGTCAGTCTCCAGACATTAATCCAATAGAAACATTTATGGAGGGAGCTAAAACTGAGTTGCCAAGCAACAGCCAAGAAACCTTAAAAATTTAGAGAAGGTCTGTGAAAAAATCCCTCCTGAGATGTGTGCAAACCTGGTCAACAACTACAAGAAATGTCTTACCTCTGTGATTGCCAACAAGGGTTTCTCCACCAAGTATTAAGTCATGTTTTGATTGGGAATCAAATACTTCTTTTACTCACTGAAATGCAACTCAATCTATATTTGTATGATGTGTTTTTGGTTGATATTCTGTCTCTATCATTTAAAATACACATATGATAAAATATATAGACCCTTCATTTCTTTGTAAGTGGGCAAACTTACAAAACCTTCAGGGGATTAAATAATTATTTTCCCCACTGTACTCCTGAAGAGTGAGCTAAGAATCACGAAATGCGTCAAGTTTATAGATGCAATTTTTGTTTTAATTATGTATTACCAGGTGGATTGTACAGTATATGGTCAACACTATATTTAATTATTTATGAAACGCAGTAATATGGATTCATTACAAATCAGCTTGTTACCATTTTATCCTCGTTTTGTATGCAGAATTTATTCATTAAATAACAATGCTGGAAACTAGTTATTCATTGTTTGTATGTGCTGTGCCTCATTTAAAGACTGTATATACTCGAATACAAGCCGAGTTTTTCAGCACATTTTTTGTGCTGAAAATGCCCCCCTCGGCTTATACTCGAGTCACCTTTTTGCACCTGATCTCCCGGACTTTGGGGACCCGGGAACCAGCCGGCCGTAGGTCCCCAAACTTGGCACACATGTAGTCCCACTCTTCCTCTATAAGTGTGCAACGTTTGTTGTCTGGGGGACCTATGGCTGGCAAGCACCAAAGCCGGGCACTCCTTCCATAGACTCCCATGTTAAACGTCAGTCTAGTCATGGACACAGTGAGGCATGGGCACAGTGAGGCATGGACACAGTGAGGCAAAGTGAGGCACAGTGAGCCATGCAGATAGACACCCTAGGCTTATACTCAAGTCAATACTTTTTCCTATTTTTTTGTGGTAAAATTAGGTGCCTCGGCTTATATTCAGGTCGGCTTATATTGGTTGTATGGAGGTATTAATGAAGGGATGAAGGCACATCACTGGGTGCACCAGGCCACATTCTGATTTGTTAAATCTACAAAGTGTTGCCATAAAAAACCAACAGGCGTTTTACAAATTTAACATAACACTTCTCTTATTTTTTATAATCATTTGGAGTTGGCTGTGCAGCACAGTATGGCCTGACCTTCAAATGGTTCTTTCCAAACACAAGACACAATCGAATCACTCTGGTAAATACAAAGGTCCGCAACTGTGGCCCTGAAATATCCAAAGGGCTTCACAATAGAATCTCATAGACAGTAAGCAGATCTATAAAGAAACAAATAAACATACTGGGCCAGATCCACATATAATTGGATAGGCGCAGCGTATCAGAGATACGCTACGCCGCCGTATCTTACCTGGCTTTAAGTCAAATCCAGGAAGATTTTGCGCCGTAAGTTACGGCGGCGTAGTGTATTTCTGGCGGCGGAATTCAAATCGGCAGGTAGGGGGCGTGATTTATTTAAATGAAGCGCGTCCCTGCGCCGATTGAACTGCGCATGCTCCGTTTTGAAATTTCCCGCCGTGCTTTGCGCAAAATGACGTTGCAACAACGTCATTTTTTTAACTTAGATGTGTTTTACGTCCATCCCTATTCACGGACGACTTACGCAAAAAAAAAAATTCAAATTTCGACGGGGGGAACGACGGCCATACTTTAACATGGCAAGTCTATCTATACGCCGCAAAATAGCAGCTTTAACTATACGCCGGAAAAAGCCGACTGGAGACGACGTAAGAGAATGCGATGGCTGCGCGTACGTTCGTGGATCGTCGGAAAAAGCTAATTTGCATACCCGACGCGGAAAACGACGCAAACTCCACCCAGCGGGCGCCGAAGTATTGCACCTACGATCCGAAGGCGTACAAAGCCATACGCCTGTCGGATCGAACCCAGAAGCCGTCGTATCTTGGTTTGAGGATTCAAACTAAAGATACGACGCGGGTAATTTGAAAGTAAGCCGGCGTATCAGTAGATACGCCGGCATACTCGCTATGTGGATCTGGCCCACTGAATTTTGCATACATAACTATCACCTTACCATGTGTGTCACTGCAATGAGCAGCAATGCATGACACATGCATTGGTGCAAAGCACTGCTATTCTTCTTGCCAACAGAAATGTGTTGCTGATCTATGTGTGCCAATGTAGCAGAATGCATTGCGGTGTGCTTGCTTTAAAGTGTTACTAAACTCAATTTTTTTTATATAAATAAAAAACATGTTGTACTCACCTGCTCTGTGCAGTGATATTGCACAGAGTGGCCCAGATCCTCCTCTTCTGGGGTCCACCGGCGCTGATCTTGGGTCCTCCTCTTTAGGCTCCTTCGGAAAACTGACTGCATGGTGTGAACATGCCTTCGGAATACATGGAAAACACTGTGCATGGATTTTGTGCAGGAAAAAAAATGGCACAGAACTGAATGGAACTGCATCTGGTGTGAATTGGCCCTTATAGCAGAAAGACAGGATCTGTGTGATCTCCCCTGTCTGAACGGAGTTTGCCTTTTTTTACACAGGCAGATCCCCGTTCTGTCACTGCAGGGAACGATCGCGGGTGGCCGGAAGACATAGAGTATGCCCGCTGATTGGCTCCCCCACTGGCCAGTGGGCATGCATGCGCCCACAAACTACCATTCCCGAACCAATGGCAATTCACGGGAACGTGCCGACCTGCCGAACTACAATGACGGCGGCTGGTTGGCTAGTAGTGTTTGTTTGGAAAAGTAACATAAATCTGCAGTTCTACACTTCCATACAACTTTGTCACAAGAACATCATGTTGGTATTATGTTCACTTTGCCAGTACTCAGCACAGCAGAATGTTCAGAGTTCTACACATATCAATATAAAACAGCTGTTTATTAACGCAATTGTTTTTCACTCTGGGAGTTTGTAGCAACAATTGTACCCAAATGTGACATATCCCTTTTAATTGTAATACTTAAAAAATCACTGCATGGATTTACTGATGGACCACCACAAATGTAATGGACTTCCTTCTTCACAATGTTATTGTTTGTTCACAGTTTTATTGGTTTGTAGCATTGCTACAAATTCAAAACAGGAAAGTGACCTCAGCTAGGAAATTGGTCTGCGTATTGTTCTGAAGGATGGGAACTATTTTCAAAAACTGTAGGAAGGCAGACAAGGTACTGCACACAGGTGCTCTCCTTCTTTAATTGGCTACATGAGCCTAGGTTTACATTGGAGTGATTTGTCATGCAATTTGAGAGATCAAATCGCATGATAAGTCGCAGTCTATTGGAGGCAATGACACTGTTCTAATCAGTGCGACAGTGATTTTGCGGAGCCACACCGATTTGCAAAAGTAGTTCCTGCACTACTTTTGCCGATTTCAGGTACTATTTCTATAGACATCTATGCATGAAGCCACACAGATGTCTATCAAGTAGCAGCTGAAATCGCGCTGACCTTGCTACTTTGAAATCGCGCTGCTGCTGTGAAGTAGGGCGATTTCAAAGTAGCGTCAACGTAAACCAGGGCTGAACAGGAAAGATATATTTTGCATACAGTACTTACAATAGGCCAGCTTGGCACAACGTAAAACTGGCCATGCCGAGTGAAATTGGGTAGGTTCAGCAGGGACCGGATGAATTTTGATCAGTGTGCAGCCAGCATGCTCAAAGTTGATTTATTTCTGTCGAAAGGACATGTTGGAAAATGTAACCCAATCAGCGGCTGTGGCAGCGTTTGCAGCTGTAAGAATGCAATGTCCCAGTTGGGGGGGGGGGGGGTGGCCCTCCATACACTTGTTAGTGTAGCTGAAAGAATCTGTTACTTTTTTATTGCATTTAGCGCACTGGCTGAGCTAACTAACTGAAAAACTAACTGTGCCTGGCCAGCTTTAGTATGTAAATATGATACCCAACTGGCCTCTCTGGAAACTGTAAATCTATGTAGTAGCCTAAACTATTATAGTGATGGCTGCAATCTTCCAGGTGCTGTGCCAAGGAGCTTACCTTTTTGCGTAATAGCGTGACTCAATTGGCATGACCCTGATTTAGGGAACGCCATTCATTTTCTCAACAAATACAAAGCGTGCTCTGATTAGACAAGGTGGGGGGGGGGGTGATGTTGTGATCTCCACAAAAACCTGGAAGACCCTAGCCATCACTGTACTGACTTGGTATTCCAATCAAGTATGATATATGCAAGAGGCCAATCAAGAATTACATATGCATACAGTTCAGCCGAAAAAATTATTTTAAGATTAGATTGATGCTCATTTTGTCAAGGGGAATCGGGTAGTTTTTTAAAATCCGAGCAGTACTTACCGTTTTAGAGAGCGATCTTCTCCGCCACTTCCGAGTATGGTCTTCGGGACTGGGCGTTCCTATTTGATTGACAGGCTTCCGACAGGCTTCCAACGGTCGCATCCATCGCGTCACGAGTAGCCGAAAGAAGCCGAACGTCGGTGCGGCTCTATGCGGCGCCTGCGCAAACCGACATTTGGCTACTTTCGGAAAATCGTGACGCGATGTATGCGACTGTCGGAAGACTGTCAATCAAGTAGGAACGCCCAGTCCCGCAGCCCATACCCGGAAGCGGCGGAGAAGATCTATCTCTAAAACGGTAAGTACTGCTTCGATTTAAAAAAAACTACCCGATTCCCCTTGACAAAATGAGCATCAATCTAATCTTAAAAATTAACTTTTCGGGTGAACCTCCACTTTAAATTGTGCCAAGCTAGTCCAATGTAAGTATGCAAAGAAAATATAATTCCTGGAGTTCTTTAATGTAATAGTGTTATAATTATGACCAACCAATCAGATTCTCCCAAGGCAGTACGGGATAATAAGGGAAATCTAATCAGTTGCTCAACTCGAAACTCCCCCAAACAAAAAAAATATTTGGAAAAATCAGTTTTTACATCTATATTATTGAAATCAATAATAATCTTATTTCTATGCCAGTGCTTTGTCTGAGCTGTGGAAATGCAGAATAGACTCCCTCAGGAAGGTGGTTTTAAAGCGGTGGTTCACCCTCCTTAACATCAGTCTAGCATTACATTCGGCATCGTAGCGCGAGCTACAGTATGCCGGTCTTACATTTTTTATCCCCGTACTCACTGTGCTATTGCACATTGAAGATTCCGACTCCCGCGGGGAATGGGCGTGCCTATGGAGAGGGAGGATGATTGACGGCCGGCTCTGGCACGTCACGCTCCCGAAGACAGCCGGAGTAGGTCTCGGCTCTTCACGGCGCCTGCGCACAGGCTATGCGCAGGCGCCGTGAAGAGCCAAGCCTATTTCGGCTATTTCCGGAGAAGCGTGACGTGCCAGGGCCGGCCGTCAATCACCTTCTCTCACCATAGGAACGCCCATTCCCCGGAATCTTCAATGTACAATAGCACAGTGAGTACGGGGATAAAAAATGTAAGACCGGCATACTGTAGCTCGCGCTACGATGCCGAATGTAATGCTAGAATAAAAAATATATATATATTTTTTTTTAATAGGGTGAACCCCCGCTTTAAAAAGAGCTAAATGCATTCCTAAATGCAGAAAATATAACTGGATATTAACTTTCACAGGTAATATCACCAGAGAATGTTTATCTGAGGAATGCCTCCAGGGAGTCAGGAAGGGTTGGAGCACATTTGACCATAGTTTATTGGTTTATTGTTTTTGTCTTCCCCTGTATCAACTGTGGATATAGAAATATGTATATGGAGTTTTCTATTTGTTTATTGCAATTTTTTTTTAAATAAGTTTAATTAGATGGACTTTTCAAACTGCTTAACTGTGACACAGAACCCAAAAATGTCCACAGACATAAAAGCATCTGGCTACTATTGATTGGGTAACAAGGATAAGCAAGGGTTTGGTCCAACCCCATAAGATCACTGTCACTAAATCAGCTGCGACCAAGGCATTCCTCACCCCTCAGCCACACGCAACAAAGGAGTGACATCATTGACCTAACGTGGTTCAAATGTGGATATATGGCCATATTAGGTCAATGATGTCACAAGCATCCCCACCTTATTGTAATGTGCAGTTGCTGGGTGGTGAATGCCCTGGCCGATTGGGCACTGATTTGACTGCAGTGACAGGTTCCTTCCCTGTCTGGTCCAAACTCAAGTTGCTTATCTTAACTTGGTACCCTGCAAATGGGTTGCTAGTTATAAGTGCACACGGATTTAAATCATACCTGACTAATTATGAAAATACATTTGTGTAAAGCCATCACGAACATGAAAAATCTTAGTGGCTAAAGAAATCTTCTATTGTAACATTTAAACAAACTAAGATCTAATGCCGGGTACACATAAGCTTAGAAACAGTCCAAAGCGGTTGGTTTGGCAGGAACTGGACGACTTTCGACCTATGTGTACAACTCCCTGTCCAATAGAAGCCGGTCTACTGACTGGCTACCTTTGAACAGGCATGCTGGAAAACCAGCATCTGATCTGCATCCAATCAGCTGACCGGTGTGTCCTGGCGGGTGGGCAGTCCCCCTGTTGGAACACAACAGGCGAGATAGCTGTACTATCTTTGCTTGTGTTAGTACAGCGATCTGTCCATTTTTTTTTTCATTCAGCCCACTGGGTTGAACAAAAAAGACTTATAGTGTGTACCAGGCTTTAGATTTAAAAAGCTTATTAACAGAGAAACTCTGAAATGATGGAGTACCCACATACTGACAATTCTTTGTTGTTTGTATGCAAGACAAGGTCATGGCCAACGCCCTTCGGACAAAAGTCCTACGCTTTGTCTGTGGAAAATCCGATCGTGTGTACCAGGCTTAAGGTGCTAAAGGTTGTGTGGTTCCCCTGATAGACCGTATCATTACATTATCATTAACCACTTCCCGCCCGGCCTATGGCCGATTTACGTCCGGGAAGTGGTTATGAAATCCTGACAGGACGTTCTAGAACGTCCTGCAGGATTTCATGCCGCGCACGCCCGTGGGGGCGCGCATCGCGGCGATCGGTGATGCGGGGTGTCAGTCTGACACCCTGCATCTCCGATCTCGGTAAAGAGCCTCCGGCGGAGACTCTTTACCATGTGATCAGCCGTGTCCAACCACGGCTGATCACGATGTAAACAGGAAGAGCCGTCGATGGCTCTTCCTCACTCGCGTCTGACAGACGCGAGTAGAGGATAGCCGATCGGCGGCTCTCCTGACAGGGGGGGTTAGCGCTGATTGTTTATCAGCGCAGCCCCCCCTCGGATCGCCACACTGGACCACCAGGGATGCCCACCCTGGAGCACCAGGGTGGACAAAAAAAAAAAAATGCCAGAAAAAAAAAAAAATGCCAGAAAAATAAATAAAAAAAAAAAGCATAAAGAAAAAAGATGCCAGTCAGTGCCCACAAATGGGCACTGACTGGCAACCTGGCAAAAATCAGTGCTGCCACCCCAGTGTCCATCAGCGCCACCCCAGTGTCCATCAGCGCCACCCCAGTGTCCATCAGCGCCACCCCAGTGTCCATCAGTGCCACCCCACAGTGCCCATCCATGCCCAGTGCCCACCTATCAGTGCCCATCTGTGCCACCCATAAGTATCCATCAGTGCCGCCCATGAGTGCCCATCTGTGCCGCCTATGAGTGCCCAGTGCCGCCCATGAGTGCCCATCAGTGCCGCCTATGTGTGCCCATCAGTGCCGCCTATGTGTGCCCATCAGTACTACCTCATCGATGTCCATCAGTGCCGCCATATCAGTGCCCGTAATTGAAAGAGAAAACTTATTTACAAAAAAATTAACAGAAAAAAATAAAAACGTAATTTTTTTTCCAAATTTTCAGCCTTTTTTTAGTTGTTGAGCAAAAAAAAAAAATCGCAGAGGTGATCGAATACCGTATTTTCCGGCGTATAAGACGACCCGGCGTATAAGACGACCCCCTAATTTTCCAGGAAAAAATTTGATTTTGGGATATACTCACTGTATAAGACTACCCCCTTCTTACTGTCTTTCTGGAAGCTGAGGGGGAGCCAGAACCGCTGACAGGAACAGGCTTTTTCAAATCTCACTGTGCCATTACATTCCTCACTGTGCCATTACATTACATGCCCAGACTGTGCCATTACATTCCTCACTGTGCCATTACATTACATGCCCAGACTGTGCCATTACATTACTCACTGTGCCATTACATTACTCACTGTGCCATTACATTACATGCCCAGACTGTGCCACTGTGCCATTACATGCCCCCACATTGCCATCACTTGCCCCCACTGTGCCTGAACTTGTTGCCCCCCCCATTGCAATAACACTCACTTTTTTTCCCAGCGCTGACAGTCTCCCATGCTGCGATCGCGAATGATTTCAAAGCCGCGCCTTCACTGCAGAGTGTTCTGTGATAGGAGGAAGAAAAATCTTCCCAGCAGCGCCTCTGTTATGTTTTCCGCCTATCACGGACGTCTTCTCATCTCGTCCGAGAATGAGAAGGCATCTGTGATAGGAGGAACAAAGAACAGAGGCGCTGCTGGGAAGATTTTTCTTCCTCCTATCACAGAACACTCTGCAGTGAAGGCGCGGCTTTGAAATCCTTCACGATCGCGATCGCAGCATGGGAGACTGTCAGCGCTGGGGAAAAAAAGTGAGTCCTGAGACCGTACCCGGCGTATAAGACGACCCCCGACTTTGGATGCATGTTTTTGCATCCAGAAAGTCGTCTTATACGCCGGAAAATACGGTACCACCAAAAGAAAGCTCTATTTGTGGGGAAAAAAGGACGCCAATTTTGTTTGGGTACAGTGTAGCATGACCGCGCAATTGCCATTCAAAGTGCGACAGTGCTGAAAGCTGAAAATTGGCTTGGGCGGGAAGCTGCGTAAGTACCTGGTATGGAAGTGGTTAATGGACCGCAGATACTTTGTGAAAAGTGTATATATATTTATTTTATTTTTTATATTACCGTATTTATCGGCGTATACCGCACACTTTTTTCCCTTGAAAATAGGAGGAAAATCACGGGTGTGTGCTATGCGCCGATAGCATACCTCGGAGGGGAAGGAGGGGGACGTGCGCCCACGGAAATCACCGAGTCGCCATCTCCTCTCGGCTCTCACTCGGCTGTCACGTCACACACGCACAGTCCAGCCTCCGCCACCAGCATTGGACCAGTGTTCTGTCTGTCACAGGAGATGGTCCAATGCCGATGGCGGAGGCGGGACTGTGCGTGTGTGACGTGACAGCTGAGTGAGAGCCAAGTGGAGATGACGGCTCAGTGATTTCCGGCGGGCGCTCGTCCCCCTCCTTCCCCTCCGAGGTAATGGCTGCCTCAGTGGTCAACAGGAATGTGTGTAAGGTGGATGGGGGAGCTCCAGTTTTACCAGGAAATACCTAAGCGCTACCCAATCAGGAAAGCCTTGCATTTATGCAAACTGGGAGGACAAAAAGTTCCAGCTCCCTCCCTTCCACCATCGAGTGCTGACAGCTAGAAGCCCTAAGGTACTGTGTATCTCCTTGAACATATGAGCTGCTCTCTGAGTTGCTTGCTGTACATTGCTGCTTATCTTATTTTTAAAATGTAACTGCATTTACTATTTGGACTAAAAAAAAATTGTTTTTCCAGAAAATTCCCTCTTAAAATTGGGGTGCGCGTTATACGCCGACGCGCGTTATACGCCGATAAATACGGTATATGTATTTTTTGGCCAGTAAGCTTGTATTTCAGATTGCGGGCATCCTGTTTATGTTATCCTAAATATTTTTTCCTATGTGTGTGTTCACATGTATTTTATAAATCACAGTCACGGTTATTATTTTCATGTACTTCTTCCATTCCTTGTTCTAAACTGACCACACAAAGGGCAGAAGCTGATCTGTGTTAGTGTGGTCAGTTTTCATATTTTGGCTTGCCATTCACAGGTACAGGTGCCTGTATTGGGTAGTTTGTTCAGCCACCAGACCCCCCAACCAATCACAGCCTGCCTCTAAAGCCCTGTACACATGAACGGATATCTGATGGAATCTAATCCGATGGATTTTTTCGTTGGATATACTATGAAGCTGACTTTCATTAGTCTTGCCTACACACCATCAGTCAAAAATCTGATGGTGGCATAACGCGGTGACATACAACACTACGACAAGCCGAAAAAAATGGAAGTTCAATGCTTCCAAGCATGCGTCGACTTGATTCTGAGCATGCGTGGATTTTTTGTACGATGGAGTTCCACACGGACGATCGGATTTTTCTATCCTTTTTTATCCAAAGGAAAAATGTAAAACATGTTCTATTTTTTTTCACCGATGGAAAAAAAAAACGATGGGGCCCACACACGATCAGTTTGTCCGATGAAAACAGTCCATCGGTCTGTTTTCATCGGACAAACTGATCGCGTGTACACGGCTTAACACACACCCTCTCCCAATCACAGCCTGCCTCTAAGGCCTAGTACACACGAGAGGATTTATCCGCGGATACGGTCCAACGGACCGTTTCCGCGGATAAATCCTCTCGAGGATTTCCGCGGATTTGGATCCGATGGAGTGTACTCACCATAGGATCGAAATCCGCGCCGAAATCCCATTGCGATGACGTGTCGCGCCGTTGCCACGATGATGACGCGGCGATGTGCGCGACGCGGTCATATAAGGAATTCCACGCATGCGTCGAATCATTACGACGCATGCGGGGGATCCATTCGGACGGATTGATCCGGTGAGTCTGTACAGACCAGCGTATCAATCCGTTGGGATGGATTCAAGCGGATAGATTTGAAAGCATGTCTTCAAATTTTTATCCGCTTGAAATCCATCCCAGGGGAAAAAAATCAGCGGAAACAGATCCGCTGGGTTGTACACACCAGGGGATCTATCCGCTGGAACTGATCCGCAGATCAATTCCAGCGGATAGATCCTCTCGTGTGTACGGGGCCTTACACACACCCTCTCCCAATCACAGCCTGCCTCTACCACACACCCTCTCCCAATCACAGCCTGCCTCTAACACACACCCTCTCCCAATCACAGCCTGCCTCTTGAACACAACTTCTACTTCAAGCACACCTCGTCTCGGGTTGAACAGACTATGAAATACAAGCAATCGGTGTGTCTGCATAGTGCCTTATGACTTTGCCCTCACTATCATGAAGAAGAGATGCATGGTCGCATGACAGAACCTTTCAGTAAAAACAAAGCAACACAAAAAAAATTAAGATAGATCATTTCTGAAACCGAGCAAAGTCAGTTCTGATGCCCACATAGTTATAACTGTCTTGGAAAGTGTCTATAACATTGTATGCTCGCAATTACTTTAAAACTGTGGCATTGTTTAAATATATAAAACATGTTTATACATTTTGTATTTCCAGATTCTCATCTCTCATTTAGCTCTGAAGTTTCCTTTAATTTATTCTGAGTACTTTCATATGTTCAATGCTGTGGTTTGGTTTGCAATGTGCTCTCCCATGGTGTGTTGCAATTCATTGTTGTGTTCAGTGTCTGTTTTTGTTTTCTTTATCTGTTCTGTGTAAAAACTATTCCATCTAAACTAAGCTGTGCAGCCTGCCATGAAAAGCTGAAAGCAGGCTGATGGCATGGTGATATTGTGCAAAGTTTTAGGGAAAACACAATAGATTCTTACTTCACGCTGTCCAGATTTCATACTCCAAAAAGCGAAATAATTGTGTGGAATTACAAGTGTGTTGAATTGTAACGTGGGCTCTAAGGACAAATTATGCAACTGATTGGCGTAAAGTTAACCATTAGCTTCAATGGAGCACTACCTACATGCCTTGCATTACTTACGGTATATACCACAGAAGCAAACTATCATGAAACTGAATCCATTAATAAAAAAAGATTTAAAAAATGATGATGATGATGATGTGTTCTCTCTGTCACAATGTTCCTTATCACATGAGAACTGCAGCACAACCGATTGGCTCCGTGTGCTGCTTTGCCCTCTCCTCGCCTGAGCTCAGCTGTACATTAGAATGCAAGAGACTGATGCCAGGTCAAATTCCAGTACTTACACTACTCACTTTTTAAGAACGCTTTTTGCTAATAATATATATAAAGCCACATTAATTTGTGTTTTTTTACATCTGCTTAGAGGTCAGTTATAGCTACATCTACACACTAGTGTACAAATGTAGGCAGAAGAAATGCTTTTCCCTTGCCTGCAGCAGACTTATTTCATCATTCAAATTTGCACCTCTTGGGCCTAGGCATCAACTGACTGGAGCCCACAGCCTGCTCATTTAATGATTAACCACTTAAGCCCCGGACCAATATGCTGCTAAATGCCCAAAGGCGTTTTTACAATTCGGCACTGCGTCGCTTTAACAGACAATTGCGCGCTCGTGCGACGTGGCTCCCAAACAAAATTGGCGTCCTTTTTTCCCCACAAATAGAGCTTTCTTTTGGTGGTATTTGATCACCTCTGCGGTTTTTATTTTTTGCGCTATAAACATAAATAGAGCGACAATTTTAAAAAAAAATCAATATTTTTTACTTTTTGCTGTAATAAATATCCCCCAAAAACATATATAAAAAAAAAATTTTCCTCAGTTTAGACCGATACGTATTCTTCTACCTATTTTTGGTAAAAAAAATCGCAATAAGCGTTTATCGATTGGTTTGCGCAAAATTTATAGCGTTTACAAAATAGGGGATAGTTTTATTATTTTTTTTTTTTACTACTAATGGCGGTGATCAGCGTTTTTTTTCATGACTGCGACATTATGGCGGACACTTCGGACAATTTTGACACATTTTTGGGACCATTGTCATTTTCACAGCAAAAAATGCATTTAAATTGCATTGTTTATTGTGAAAATGACAGTTGCAGTTTGGGAGTTAACCACAGGGGGCGCTGTAAGAGTTAGGGTTCACCTAGTGTGTGTTTACAACTGTAGGGGGGTGTGGCTGTAGGACTGACGTCATCGATCGAGTCTCCCTATAAAAGGGATAACTCGATCGATGCAGCCGCCACAGTGAAGCACGGGGAAGCCGTGTTTACATACGGCTCTCCCCGTTCTTCAGCTCCGGGGAGGGATCGCGACGGAGCGGCTATAAACGAATAACCGCGCCGTCGTCCCGGATCGCTCCCCGCGGGAGTCCGACCGCCGCATGTAGCGGGGGGGTCCCGATCGGACCCCCCACCCGCTAGAAGGCAAGGACGTACCTGTACGCCCATTTGCCTGTACGTGCCATTCTGTGGACGTATGTACATGCGGCGGTCGGGAAGTGGTTAAAGGTAACCTTTTTTATATTAATAAATTATACTATTGCTGCATATTTATTTATACGGTCAATCGCTTATTTTGTGTTTTAACCACTTGAGCTCTGGAAGACTTTACCCCTTCATGACCAGGCCATTTTGTGCTATTCGGCACTGTGCTACTTTAGCTGGTAACTGCATGATCATGCAATGCACAGCATGACGGTGTTCAGTGACTTTTAGTGGGACTGCGATAGTGCGGTGGGCAATCTGACAGGGGGGGGCTGACATCACCAGTGACACTAATACAGTGAACTTTTGATATACAAGTGCTTTGGAATACAAGCATGCTTCCGGAACAAATTATGCTTGCAATCCAAAGCTTTACCATGTCTGATTGTACACTGTTGTTTAATCTGTAGAACATTCAAATGACACTGCGCTTTTTGCTCCTATAAATTGTACTGATCTGCATTCTTTCCTAAAAATGTATTACATTTTTATTTTATTTTTAAGGGGCAAGCTTGTCTAGCAATAAAATGCAACTGGGCCAAGCTAAAGGGTAGGTAAAAGAGAAAGGCAGCAAATCTATAGGTACATTTGTGTTATTTGGAATGACCAGCTAGTGCTTGAATTTATGTACATGCACACATGCCTTACAATACCCCTCTACATATGATTCACTGTAGCTTTTCACAAATTAATGTTTTTAATGGAAAGTGCACAGTAAATTTCGTGAGAATGCAATTTATTTGTCCAGACATCAACAATGTGCCGCCATTCACACATCTCCTTTTAGTTTTGCAGTGTATTAGATCTGAAAACGGATACATTCAGGGCTGGGCTATATACAGGGGGAGTCAAACAGTGATGCAAACGTACATTTAGATGCAATCATTAAATATATTTGGTACAAACTGCTTAAATTTCTTGTGCTGTTTAGATGATTTACATCTATTAAACAGCTATTTGTTTTAACTGTAGAAAATCAGCCAATTCAGACATGGAGGATGATACTCATTATTTTATTCAGCTAAATACAGATGACTTAAAGCGAACTCTAGGCAAATATAACAGATACAAATTAATTCAGCTTAATGAATTGTAATTTTTAAATACCAGATGTGTAAGTACCTAGTTGTTATCTGATAGCAGCACCTTGTAATCCCTGTACAGCAGGGCTGGAGTGGGAGAGGAAGAAGCAATAAAAAGAGCCAATCAGTTCATGTGCTGACAAGAAGCATTTTGATAGGACGAAAAGCAGAGTGACAGAGAGATGAGCTCAACACTGTGCCGATTCTCCTTTTAGGGTTATTTAAGTTAGCAGCAGCCCTTGCCACCCCTCTTAAAAGCAATCCATGGTGGGTTGCTTTTCAGAGAGAGGTACAGAAGCAGTAGAGGCCTTATTCCCACCTCTCCCACCCCCCATTTATTCTACTCCAAAATAACAATGTACATGAGTTTTTTTTCTAAAGGCCTATATATATGAAAAGGCAAAACCTGATTGAATTCGGGTCAGAAGGAGGTCAAATGCACTTGCCAAATTCTGAAGGATCTCTCAAACTGATGCCAAATGGATGCCATCGATAAAAGCCCAAAGCCTATCAACACAGCTCCTAAAGACACTCTGACAGCTACTGGTAGCAGGAGCTCTCACATCATGTAAAAAGCTAACTAGTTTCATATACCCTATATACTCGAGTATAACCGAGGCACCTAATTTTACCACAAAAAACTGGGAAAACTAATTGACTCGAGTATAAGCCTAGGGTGTCCATCTGCCTCACTGTGCCTCACTGTGTCCATGTGCATGCCTCACTGTGCCTATGCCTCACTGTGTCTATGACTAGACTTGCGTTTAATATGGGAGTATATAGAAGGGGTGCCTGGGTTTGAAAAATCGGTGCTCCATGGCCGTAGGTCCCCCAGACAGCAAACTTTGCACATTTGTAGAGGAGAACTGGGGCTACATGTGTGCCATGTTTCGGGTCCAGGGGACCTACGGCCGGTACCAGGTCCCCAAAGTTACCGGAGAAATTACCGATTAACATGGGAGTCTATGGAAGGGGTGCCCAACTTTGAAAAAAACGGTGCTCCCCGGCCGTAGGTCCCCTGGATAACAAACTTTGCACACTTGTAGAGGAAGAGTGGGGCTATATGTGTGGCAAGTTTGGGGTTCAGGGGCCGGTACCGGGTCCCCAAAGTCCAGGCAAAAAAAGGTGACTCGAGTATAAGCCCAGGGGGGCATTAAACTCGGCTTATACTCGAGTATATGTGGTAATATTTACATACTTATCTGTAAGAAATCTATGACATAAAATCACATGGGAAAAATGTAAAAGCAATGTTTTACAAACTCTGCATTAAGAAAGCAAATAAACGTTGAGATGAGAAGAAACATCCCCTGCAGTTTTGGTGGCACAGGATCAGTGGCTTCTTATTTTGACATCACTCCATGGCAGATGGGATTCTACAAACTAGCATTTAAGGTTAAACAAGGAATTCACAGAATTCGAAATACATAATTATAATTTAGGTCTCTCTCATGTTTCTGGCATAATAGTGCCAGCGGGAATAAACAGGTTGCAGGTGCTTCTTTATGTAATACTACATATGATGCCAGAACTGAGAGAGTGTAGCTGAGGCAATTAGTCTTAGATTTATAAAAATCTACTATGATTAACTGTGAAAACTCAGGACATTTTGTTAAAGCTGAAATAATGGCTCCCTACCTACATATATTACAACACCTTTTTCAGGTTTTTTTGGAAAAGGTATGCCTGAGACTCCCTAGGCGCACCATTTATCTGCCTAGAATATGGGGCGGCCCAGAACTCCCTCCACCTAGGAAAATAATATCACACTGCTCAGATGGTCTAATTGACTAAACTGCATGCAACTGGGGAGATCCCTCTGTGGGTGAGCTTGGAAGCGGTAGAGTGTGTGCGTGGACCCGTCACGTTAAATTCTACTACCCTTTGGAAATGCAATAAACGGCATGCAGGCCTTCTCTCGTCTCACTTCCCTATGTTATCTATAGAAGTGGTCTTCAACCCTGTCCTCACTAACAGGCCAGGTTTTATGTATTACTTTGGGGAGATGCAGACTATAAGGCCCCATTCACACGAGGCAGACTCCATTCCTACGGAGTCCGCCTGCTCCCGCCAGCTCAGCGGGAGATCAGTCCGCAGATCTCTGCTGAGCCGACGGATGACAAGCTCCTCTCTGCTCACTGAGCAGGGAGGGGCTTGTCGGGCATCGCTGTGTCCTATGGCGCGATCTGATGAAAACGGATGTCCGTTTTCATCAGATCTTACCCGATCCGATCCGCATGGACGGATGGGGACGTGCCCCCCATACGTCTGTTTTTAGCGGATCGGATAGGGTCGGATGTCAGCGGACATGTCTCCGCTGACATCCGACACTCCATAGGGATGCATGGAGCGGCCGTTCAGGTCCGTGGTCAAAACTGATAGGCGGACCCAAACGGCCCATCGTGTGAATGAGGCGTAAGGCCTCATGCACACTGGATGTTTTTGGACATTTTTACAGCAGCTGTTTTTGGCAGTAGACGTTTTTTTCTACAGTCAAACTCTCCATCATGTTATCCTATGTGTCCATGCACACATAGGCTGTTATCAGCAGTTTTGGGCAGTGGCATTTTTGAGCAGTAAAAAAACAAAACAAAAGCAGTGGGTTCTGAGAGACGTTTTCAGCTGTAAAAACGCTCTAACACCGATAAACGTCAATAAACTTCAGCTCAAAAACGTCACTCACCAGCGTTTAACGTTTTTGATCCATTGAAAAAAAATCATTTTTTTTCTTCAACCAAAAAACGATAACGCAGAAAAACGCAAAAAAAACGCTAATAAACGCTATTAAAAAAACATTGAAAAAAGTTGAAAAACTCACTGCAAAGCTACTGGCGTTTTTATAATGTTATTTTAATGTCCAGTGTGCATGAGACCTTATACTGAAATCACTGAGCAGCAAATGATCTCACCTGTGATGTATTTCTGTTATCTTGCAAACCTGGCCTGTTAGTGGGCCCTGAGCACAGGGTTAATGACCACTGACATAGCAGGTTCTGGCCAGATGCTTCCTTTTCCAACCCTATGCCAGCGATTCCATCAGAACTCTATCACTTCCTTCAAATTAAACATTTCTTTCTCTCCATCCCCGCCTTCCACTCATCCATGGACCAGCTCACCTTGTTTGATCACTTTTGCGAAAAGACCCACACACAGATCTCCACTCTGTATCTAATTATGCTTTCTAAGCTCTTCCCAGGGACTCCATTTTATATTAGTAAATGGGAGACTGACTTTGCTGTCACTGCTGAACAAAACAACTTGACAGATATATAGCAGGCCACCAAGTGTTCTGCATTGAATGTTGTTACGTAGGAAACCTCATTCAAGGTCCTCTCCCAATGGTACCTGGTCCCAGCTCAAATTTTTAAATATGTACTGCACTATACAGCTTAGTACTTTGAGGGCTGCAAGGATTTGGGAATGTACCTGCATGTCTGATGGACAAGCTCTATGGTTTGCAGGTTTTGGGCTGAGGTTTTTGATCTCCTCTTTATTACACTGGGCAAAACTATTGCTCTAGATCCCAATATCACTATACTAAATGTATATCCCCCAGATATAACCAATGTCCAATTCATTCTTCTTTTACAAATTACCACAGCAGCTAAACCGGCAGTCTGAAAAACCCCCACCCTTAGCTTGATAGAAGTTAGGAATCAAGTCACACACGCCATGATTCAATAGCAAGATTGATGGCATCCTACATGACCGAGTTACAAAATGTACTAAAATCTGGCAAGTTTCTTACTGCTCCTTTCTGCTGCTTCATGCATTGCCTTAGGCCTCGTACACACGGACGGACTGTCCGCTGAAAAAGGTCCGCCGGACCGTTTTCAGCGGACAGTCCGCTGCCGGATTTCTGTCTGATGGTTGTACACACCATCAAACAGAAATCCGCGCGGACACGATACGCGGTGACGTGGCCTCGCCGCCACCGCGACGATTACACGGCGAAGTGCGCGGCCCTGGAAGGTCAATGCTTCCACGCATGCGTCGAATCACTTCCACGCATCCGAGGGCTTTCGGCCGAGCGGACATGTACGGTGAGTCTGTACAGACGACCGAACATGTCCGACGGACAGGCTTCCAGCGGACATGTTTCATAGCATGCTAAGAAATTTTTGTCCACTGGAAAACGGTCAGCTGGACAAATGTCCACTGGAAACCTGTCCGATCGGCCATACACACGACCGAACATGTCCGCTGAAACTGGTCCGCAGACCAGTTTCAGCGGACATGTTCGGTCGTGTGTACGGGGCCTTAGAGTCCTGCTACCATTGGTTGGTGTTACAAATGGCCTTTGGCCTTCATCCTATAACACTGCCCCCCCCCCCCCGGAACCCCCCCTACCCCATCACCATCACCCTCTTCCTTTGCTTCCTCTCACCTATAACCCCAAATCCATGTGTTAAATCTACATAAAAGCAGAATGCAATGATTTGCAAATCCCATAAACCCATATTTTATTCACAAAAGAAAATAAAAAACATACCAAATGTTTAAACAAGAACAATTATACAATTTTAAGAAATAAGGTCATTTTGAAACTGATGGCAGCAATATGTCTCAAAAAATTGGGACAGGAACATGATTACCACTTATTTTATTAATAACACTCTGTAGACATCTGGGAACTGAGACTAGTAGTTGGAGTTTTGGGAGGGGAATGTTGTTCCATTCTTGCCTGATACAGGATTCTAATTGCTCAACAGTCTTTGGTCTTCTATGTCATGTTTATCAGTTCAAGTGAGGAGGATCTCACTTGAAAGGGTTTACTCCAAACATTGCGCTTCCAGCCTTTGCCTGATCCTGATGAGAGTCCGCATGCCAGCCGAATTGTTTTTCTAGTATCTATCCAGGTGTATTGATGCTCACAATGGCTGTACTTTTAACCCTAGATCTTCTTTCCTGTTGTAGCTTAGGGTTTGTCTTTGTCTAGGCAGAGGAACTGTGGGGGGATCTTGTGCATGTACTCTGTTGTACTGTTATTTCTCGTCTATATGATGCTTTCTTTCATAAATATATGTAAATCAAAATGTTAGTAGTTTGGAGTGCTGCCTATTTAGATTTCGAGGATTATTCCTGGGTCTTGAGGAAACCCAATCTATGATTCCAGCATCTATATTCATGTAATTAACCCTTTATGTACAGATATTGTGATTTGGGTGTGCATTAGCTTAACTTTATGTTTTACACATTTTTTGCTGTGTATCCCCATTAGATTTTCCTTCAATCTCATTTTGGTTTCCCCATCGCCTCTCATCCCTCTAATAATGGTCACCAGGACAAACAGATGGTGACTCCTCCTCAACAAAAAAAGACCCCAAGATCAAAACGGACATGGGTTTCAACAGTCCCCAATATATTCCAAAGGTAATAAAAAGGTCTGGCTTAAAGCGGTAGTCCACCCGATTTATTTACATTTTTTGAAAGCCTGCAAATACAAATACTGCAGCTGCTGACTTTTAAAAAATTGACACTTACCTGTTCAGCGCGCCTGCGATGTCGGTCCTCGGCTGCTTCTGCCGCCATTCTCGGTGAGGGAATCAGGAAGTGAAGCCTAGCGGCTTCACTGCCCGATTCCCTACTGTGCATGCGCGAGGATCGCAGCGCGCCGTCACTGGTCCCCGCTTTCTCCGGGGAACAGTGTTTTCCAGAAGACAGCAGGAGGGGGGGGGAAGTGACGTAAGGGGCTGATTTCCAGCGGGAGTCAGAACCCGGAAGTGGTGCAAATACCAGGTATCTGCACCCCCCTCCCCCTGAAAGGTGCCAAATGTGACACCGGAGGGGGATCCAAAAAGCGTAGATTCACTTTTTGTGTGAACCTCTGCTTTAAGATATACTTTAGTTTAGGATTTGTGGACCACTCCTCCTTCCCAGTATGTCAAAGCAAGTCTAAACCAGGAAAAAACAACAGCAATATGAGAGCCTAGTCTTAATTTGTGGTGTCAGTCAGCCTGATTTTTAATAGCAGAGGTCAATGCAGACAAACATTTTAACAAAATATGGGACGACGCTCTCGAGGCCGCAGATGAAGGAGAATCTTGTCTTCTGGTTCTGTTGGACCTGAGCGCAGCCTTCGACACAGTAGACCACAAGCTTTTATTGACTCGGCTAGCTGAAGTAGCCAGAGTCGCAGAAGGCGATTTATCTTGGTTCTCCTCTTTTTTGGAAAACCGATCGCAAATAGTGAAGTTAGGACCTTTCACTTCTGAGAAACGCACGGTATCGTGCGGAGTCCCTCAAGGATCCCCCCTGTCGCCGGTGTTATTCAACATCTATCTTCGCCCTCTTTTTGAGATTATTAGCAGTCAAAAACTGCTCTACCACTCATATGCAGACGACACGCAACTATATTTCCGCATTTGCAATAAAAAAGATCATCACCTCAATCTAGAGACATGCCTCTCTTTGATAGAGGACTGGATGACAAAGAGTTATCTTAAACTCAACGGAGAGAAAACAGAACTTCTCCTGTTTCACGCCAAGCGTATGAATCAACCTACAACAACTTGGACCCCCCCGCCCATTCTGGGCAAAATCATCACCCCTAGCGCCAAAGTCAAAAGTCTCGGGGTCATCTTTGACTCTCACATGACATTGGACGCACAAATAGGGTCAGTAGTCAGCGGATCTCACCATCTGCTGCGCCTACTACGCAGACTTACTCCTTTTATTCCCAAGGAAGACATAGCGGTCGTGGTGGGAGCTATTGTAAACTCAAGATTGGACTATGCAAATGCCCTTTACCTCGGACTCCCCAAGTACCAAATCGCTCGTCTACAAGTCGTTCAAAATACGGCCGCTAGACTTGTGACTGGGAAAAAACCTTGGGAATCAATCTCACCTTCACTGAGAGCCCTTCACTGGTTACCAGTAAAAGACAGAATCACTTTTAAAGCACTCTGTCTAACGCATAGATGTATCTATGGGAATGCTCCCCATTATCTATGCGAAAAAATAAAAGCTCATAAACCCAATCGCGTTCTGCGTTCCACCAATCAAAATTTCCTCCAGATACCCAAAGCCAGATACAAGTCCAAAGGAGAAAGGAGATTCGCGGTCCAAGGTCCTAGACTATGGAACGCTTTACCAACCAGCATTCGGTTGGAGGAGAATCACTTAGCATTCAGGAGAAAGATCAAGACTCATCTCTTTTGATACCAAAGGAGACAGGAACAACAAGCGCCCAGAGGCGATTAAATTCGCATGTGCTGCGCTATATAAGTTTTCATTCATTCATTCATTCAACATGCTAGGCAGTTGACTGCATATTTGCAATTCTCCTGATGCAAGAAAAAGAGGAAATTTATTCTATGCAGCTTTTCCATTAGACTGCGGTTTTACAAGTACATGAGAAATGGATGTAGAGATTTACTAGACTGTTTCTGATTAAGTAACAATTTTCTATAAATATACGTGTGATGATACCAGCAGCACTAGTAACAGGAAAAAGCACATGTTCCAGCAGAGACGATAACAGCATCTGTGGCCTGTGCGCAGTCTGTCGCTTCCAGGTCTGAACTGTTGATATTGTTACATCAGCAGTCAAAGGAAGTGAAGGAAGTGAGCGAATGAATGAAATGAAAGTGTTTCAAAAACAACACTATTTTGCTTACATTAATTCATTCAGAAATAGAATAGCAGCAGCAGCAGTAGGTTACAGATGGTTACTTCAAAATAATGTACCGTTAATATCCTTGTATATATTTTAATTTATGTATTTTGTTGAACCTAAAAACACATTTCTTGTATGTAGTATAAAATATCGCTAACAAATCTCACTGCTCTGTTTTTATTGCTTCCTTTGTGTGAAATTCCTGGCATTCCTCCCAGTACCTCTGCTTTTCTATTTAACACTGACCATACTAAGCAGGAGAGCACACCCTGGTCAGTTCTCTAGCTATTCTGGGAAATCATGTTTCTCTCCTCCAAAGATCAGCAATAGGCTACCTAATAGGCAGTGGGCGGTGGCGTTTCCATGCCACAGGCCACAATGCTTTGTGCCTGGTGAAAAGTTGACCCAACTTGTAGTGATCGTAGTTAGCAAGCCCGCTGAACGCACACTTTTAAGGGAATGGGGAACAGCCACAAACATAATGCACACGGTTTTGATGTGTTTGTCGGCAAAAGAGGGGTTAAAACAGGCAGTAAGGAGGCATCGCTTCCCCACTGCCTGTCAGTAGCCTATGGAATACGATCTAATGATGGATCGGGCTTCAGAGGCAAGGGAGAATTAGACGCATGTCTAAATCTAAATTTAATGTTATAGAAGAGAACAGTAGGAGAACAGGGATATACCACCCCTCCACTCTGCGCCAAGGTCCACCCACCTAGAGGCTGCATATTTGCATAACATCAGGGCGTAGGGGTTAAGACCAGCCATAATAAAAAAATAGAAAAAAGATCTAACCTGTGAAATCACGCACTTCCCATAAATGCATTGGCTGGTGATATTTGCTATTGTTCATAAATACAGTGATATAAAATGACCTTTGCATGATTCATCTAGTATCTTTGGACACATTATCATGTAAAAACTGTGGTGTAGGGGGTAACATTGTAGTCATTGCGGATGCTGCCTGTTGTCTGAATAAGTAGAGAGGGATGCTATCTGTTGTGTGCATAGATGAATTGGAGTGCTACTTGTTGCATATGGAGGTCACTGGGTCATTTCTACCGCTTCTAATATTATTATTAGCACTGTGTGGTCAGATGTATGGCCGTTTCGATTACAATGACTAAGAATGGGCTTGGGCGTGTTCGGATCAATCATAAACCAATCATAGGCAGTGTGTGTATGTGCAGTTGCCAGTCGGGAAATGCCTCACTGCCTAGGATTGGCAATGTGCGGTGGCGGCTTCCTGGTAGGTTCAATCCGAGCACGCCCGAGCCCATCACCAACAAGGACTAATTACCACATTCTGCTTTCAATCTAAATAAAACTTGATATATTCTGGGTGTTGTAGTGGATAGATGGAATGATTGTGCTTGTTGTGTGAATAGACAGATGGTTGAGAATGCTGCTGGTTGAGTTAACAGATAGATGAGAAGGATGCTTGCAGAGAAACTTGTATGGGGTGCCGCTTGTTAATTTTATAGATGGATAGGTGCAGGGCTCGAGTCCTGCAGGAATGCATGGGAACGGTGTTCCTGTACTTTTTCCACAGCAGGAACGCCGTTCCCTTTTGCATCCCTCCCTCCTGCATGATGTGGCTGATTTCAGTGGCCCGACGTAACAGGGGTGCGGGGTGCCACACATTGCGGGAGTTGTCAGGCAGGTGACGAGGTGCAGCATTTGTCCATGTGGGGAAAGTAGCCGGGCAGCTCCTTCAGCCCATGCCGCTGACCCGGCCGCCTATTGGGTTCAGCTGACGGGGGTGGGAACTACCCAGCTGCCCGTGACCATGAAGGGGGAAGGAGCTGCGATGGATCCCGAGCCCATTGCCTGATGCCACCTTACCGGGAAAAAAGTGAGTGTTCGCACGTGCAGTAGCCTCCCTGTATGCATGGATAGGAGGAGCGTGTTGCAGCTGCATATAGACGACTTGATCTTTGCATATTCCTCATGCAGTCACTGAATGCTTGATTCTCCTCCTTTCCCTCCTGCAAGCATTCAGCGGCCGCATGAGGAATATGCAAAGATCAATTCCTCTATATGCAGCTGTCCTGCCGGTCCTCCTATCCAGCTTCTTTTGCTGCTCATCTCCTCCATCATGCTATTGAGTAATTCCACACATCATTTATTTTCCTTTATCTGGGGTTGTTCTTGTCTCCCATTATTTAACCGTACTCTCAGTAAAATACAGTAAAATATCACAACATTCTGGAAATATTTAAGTGCTATCCAGTCCCTCCCCCCCAGTACTATCCAGTTCTCCCCCCCATGCTCTCCAGCCCTCCACCCCCCAGTGCTCTCCCGTTCCCTGCAGTGCTATCCAGCCCCCCCCCCCCAGTGCTCTACAGCTCCCCCTGTGCCGTCTGGACGTCAAAACTAACTTCTTTTGCTGAACCCCCAGTGCTCTTCAGCCCCCCCGTGCTCTCCAGTTCCCCTACCAGTGCTCTTCAGCTCTACCCCAGTGCTCTTTTTCTCCCCCCTGAGCTCCCTGGCTCCCCCCAGTGCTCTCCACTTCCCCCCAGTGATCTTTGGCTCCCCCAGTGCTCTCCCCCATGCTCCTCCCTGACCCCATGGCACTCTCCAACTCCCCTGCAATACTCTCCAGCCCCCCCCCCCCCAGTGCCCTTAAGCTCCTCCAGTGCTCTTTGCCCCCCTAGTGCTCTTCTATTTTGTATCTCTGACCATCGCTTGTATCATGTCCGCAATCTCTGCCCATCTCTTGTATCATGTCCATAGTCTTCAACTATCTCTTGTATCATGTCTGCAGTCTCTGACCATCTCCTGTAGTATGTCTGCAGTCTCTGACCTTCTCTTGTATCATGTCTGCAGTCTCTGACCATCTTTTGTATCATGTCTGCAGTCTCTGACCATTTCTTGTATCATGTCCACACATGGAGTACATACATTATATATATATACATACATATACACACACACACACACACACACACACATATACATACACACATTATATATATATATATATATATATATATATATATATATATATATATATATATATATATATATATATATATATATATATATATATATATATATATATATATATATATATATATATATATATATATATATATATATATATATATATATATATATATATATATAGACACACACACACACTTTTTTATTTTTGGGGTGGGGGAGGGAAATCGTGGGTGAGTTCCCACACTTTTTTCCCCAGGACTTGACCCCTGGATAGGTGGAGGGGAGAAACCCTGCTGAGTAAATAGGTGAATGCTTTATAATTAGATGGAGGATTGGGAGCAACTTCTGGATTAGATATTTTGGCCAATAGAATCCCAGTTAAAATGATACTTAATCATATGGCACAGTGCAATTACAAAGTGCCTCTCACCATTTTATAAACATACATTCAATGCAGCATGAGCTCACATTAAATTCTAAAATTCCTTTTTTTACTTCCACCAGTACTATTGCTTAAAATTCCTAATCGATTTAACAGTTTCCAAAAGCAGTTATATTCAAGGCACACCATGAATTATATCTGTCACAGCTGCTTCTGCTCTAAACCAAACTGCCAAGCCATTAAATGGCCAATGTCATAATTGATCACATGTGCACTGGGCCAGACTTACCATTGGGCTTGACTGGGCTCAAGCCCATGGACCCCACCCAATAGGGGGCCCCGCCCGTTTACGTCCCCCCCCCCCCGAAAATATGCCAGTCATTTAAAGTGTGTTGATTGGTCTAGCATTTTTACCTGTTCTAGGGACATTGATCATTTTTGTCCTCCGTCCAGGTACACAAACTGTCTTTCTTTTATTATTTATGTAGGGGGAACTAATGCGCAAAACCAATCTAACCAAGGGCACTACAGACTAATATTAAAACATTAAAGTATAAAATATAATATAAAATATTATATATAAAAGCAGCAGCCACTACTAAAAGGTGCTCACACACCGATGATAGCAATGAAAAGAGAGGGGTAGTAGTGGCGCTTGCCAATTAAACAATATTCAGTGACTAACCAATTCACAAAATAAACGTATATAAACGTGACTGGCCAATGTATCCAATTATAAAACGTGTTTCACTCCTTATTCCTTATATCCCACCAACCATCAACAGCAATGATGAGAGGGATGAATAACGTGATATATAATGAAGTCCAAAGTATATGATTGACTTAAAAATGTTTTAGTCATCAAACGATTCCAAAATAAAGTAAGAACAGTGATGGTGGAATGAAATAATCCCTTAGTGGGTGTACCCAAACGTCCAGTGCAAAACAGAGCAAAAGGTGAAAAAAGAATTTAACAATAAATAATTAATAAATAATCCATATAGATATCAATTATATAAAGAAAGAAAGAAAGAATGTGCATTTATTATTTTTAGTTGCAGGAGCTTGTAACGCATTGCACCAGCAATAAGCAGATTGCTGATGCCATGCAGGTCTTCTGCAGACCTGTCAGTGTATAGACTCGCTCGTACCTTATGTATAAATGAACTACCACAGCGCTCACATTGCCATGGTAGTTCATTGAAAACTACAAGCCGACAGCCACAAAGGACCTTGTCGGTTTCAATTCACAGAGCGATGTAAATGAGTGACACGGCCAGGTAGACGGAGCCCTGCACGGCCACCTTTTTTATAAAAACTTAGACAGATAGCGGGTGGAGAAGATCCCCTGCTAGCTGGCACAGCAGGGGAGTGGGAAGTGCGGGGGCTGATGCCTTCTGTGTTACACCCCGAATATGGGTGTAACATGTTACGAAAGTTGAACTTATCCTTTAAGACACCCTTGGACAGCAAAATTGTCTCGAAAGCGTCATGTGGATGGAGTAGTACATTTAGATGGCATTTCATAGGTGACTAACAAATTAAAACTGAAATCCAGCAAACACTTGTAGCCTTGCAGGGATCTCCAAACTACGGCCCTCCAGCTGTTGCGGAACTATGCGTCCCATGAGGCTTTGCAAAACTCTGACATTCACAGACATGACTGGGCATGATGGGAATTGTAGTTCCTGAACAACTCTGGGGGCCATAGTTTGGAGACCCCTGCTTTACAGAAACAGTTTGTTTTCCTTTTGGGATAAAGGTTTTAACTAACTTAATAAAAGCTGATCTTTGTAAGTGCCCCTGTCAGCGTTAAATGGTTTATCTCAAGCCTCTGACTTCTGCTTTTGCTGCACAGCTTGGTTCAATAAAGGAAGTTGAAAAATAACAACAGAATCAACAGGTAAAATAAGTTACGGGGGGACTGCTTTGTTAATGTTAGTGAGATATAAATGATTTTGCCTTTAGTAGCACTTTAAGACAGGGTTTGACAAATTTGCTTGGAATCTAGGAGCCAGCTAAAAAAGTTAGGAGCCAGAAAACGCACCCCGTCCCGACGAGCTTGCCCGCAGAAGCGAACACATACGCGAGCAGCGCCCGCATATGTAAACGGTGTTCAAACCACACATGTGAGGTATCGCAGCGATTGGTAGAGCGAGAGCAATAATTCTAGCCCTAGACCTCCTCTGTAACTCAAAACATGCAACCTGTAGATTTTTTTAAACGTCGCCTATCAAGATATTAAAGGGTAAAAGTTTGTCGGCATTCCAAGAGCGGACGCAATTTTGAAGCGTGACATGGTGGGTATGAATTTACTCGGCGTAACATTATCTTTCATAATCTTAAAAAAAATGGGGATAACTTTACTGTTGTCTTATTTTTTAATAAAAAAAAAGTGTAATTTTTTCCCAAAAAAGTGCGCTTGTAAGACCGCTGCGCAAATACGGCGTGACAGAAAGTATTGCATTGATCGCCATTTTATTCTCTAGGGTGTTAGGATAAAAAAATATATATAATGTTTGGGGGTTCTAATTAGAGGGAAGAAGATGGCAGTGAAAATAGTGAAAAATGACATTAGAATTGCTGTTTAACTTGTAATGCTTAACTTGTAATACCAACGGCCACCACCAGATGGCGCCAGCTCACACATCTGGTGGTAATAACTTGTAATACCAACGGCTCACCACCAGATTTGCCCACCTTCCAAGCCAAGTCGACCTGGCGACCGGGATTTGTCGAGCCCTGCTTTAAGACTTCTAAAACAAATAAGATGCTGAAAAAGCAGTGGGTTCCTTCAAATAGGAGGCACAAATCGTTTTCTTTCCTCCTGGTTTGTATGACTGAGCTGTACTGTTATTAAGAGCAGAGTGTGAAATGGTCGATGCCAAGGCAGACCTATTATTTACATTATATATAGCACGTTTTAACCAGAATTAGCCAGGAGACACATATCATGTTCTTTGAAAATCTCACAACTATTAATTAGGGAAAGACAATGCACGCTGGTGGTGTTGTTACAAGATAATGTGTCTCCAAAAGAGAACAGGGAGAACATGTGCTTTAAACTGCCTTTCCAGGTCACAACCTTGAGAGAACATGGCAGTAAATAGATGGTCAGGGAGCCATTCAAAGCCACAGTCTGCATATTACGGATTGTTTCTTGACATTCACAAGCTGCGCAATTCTCATTTACGAAACAGGTAGATACAAAGCAGAGCAATTACCCTTTTAGCTGCCAGAATTGCTGCGCTCAGAAGTCACATAAAGATACCTATTGAATTTTCTAATGTGTAGATATCTGTAAATGACCTTTACATTTAAATAATGTTTTAGTAAGACATCTGAGGACAGCACCTGAAGTACTGGGAATTCTAACTATGATGCATATTGGTCCCAAATGTAATTAAAGATAAAAAACTATTTATAAATCTACACTAAGATGGAAATTAAAATGCCATCCAAAGTTTACATTTCTTTTTTTTTTATTTATAAAGTACTACATTATGGGATTAGTTGATCTACAGCCCTTATAAATGCAATCCCTGCATTTTAGTGCACCCAGTACAGCATCCAGCCCCACTGCCTGCAGCCTGTCAAAGTCTATGGCAGACTGGATGCTGTACTGAGTGGTACTCATGTTTAGGGCCTTATATGTTCAGTAATAAATACATGGAACACAGGTTGATGCCCTGTACGCAAGGGGCCTAAAACTGATATTTTTGATTAGGAGATATGAAGAGTTAAATCACTTGCCTATAAGAAGCATCTTAAAGTGGAGGTTCACCCAAAAACACAACTTTGTACCATCCAAACTAGCATCAGCTACAGTATGCCTTTTTTTTTTTTTTGGCGCTGTACTTACTGTTTAATCCGTAACTTTCGTTTCAGACACCCACGGGGAGTAGGCGTTCCTATGAAGAGTGGAACATGATTGACGGCCGGCTATGGCTCATCACACGTTCCGAAAATAGCCGGAGTAGGACTCGGCTCTTCACGGCGCTATACGGCGCCTGCGCACAGACTAGGAGCTGACTGCGCAGGCGCCGTATATGTCCGCGTCCTATTTCAGCTTTTTTCGGAAGGCATGACGCGCCATAGCTGGACGTCAATCATGTACCCCTCTTCATAGGAACGACCATTTCCCGGCCGGAGTCTGAAACGAAAGTTACGGATTAAACCGTAAGTACAGGGGGAAAAAAAAGGCATACTGTAGCTGACGCTAGTATGCTCATTTGTATGGTAGATAAAGAACATTTTTTTTTTTAGGGTGAACCCCCGCTTTAAGGAGCCCAAATCAGGACCCACCCCATCCCCCTTCCACATCACACAATCTCTCAACCACACCAACCACATGAATCACACATTTCAACCTTACTGAATATAGATGAAAACAAAAACAAACATTCTATAATATTCCTCCACTCTGTCTTCCCCCACGTGGGAGCCTTAGGCCCCTTTCACGCATGCGGACCGTATGTCCACTTTTTCATCCATCCGTTTGCGAATAAAAAAGGGACATACATTGGTCCCTATGAGATTGAGGGTGTCAGCGGATGAACATCCGCTGACACCCGATCTCGTCCGCCTCCGCAATGATCCGATTCTGCAGACGGAAGAAAACCCTAATTTTCCTTACGTCATCGGATCGGATGAACACGGACATACGGTCCGTGTTCATCCGATCCTCCTATAGGGGAGAGCGGAGAAAAGACAGGGCGGTCCCTGCACAGTGTGCGGGGATCGCCCTGTCATCCGCGGCTCAGCAGGGATCAACGGAGCAATCCCCGCTGAGCATACGGAGACGGATCATTACTGATACGCCCTGTGTGAAAAGGGGCCTTACAGTCAAAGTTGCTAGTGAGGTAGAACATGTTAGACTGGAGGAGCATGGTAAGGGGTGTTCTCCCATCAACATTTATTATAGCTGAAAAAAATGTGTGATTAACATGGATGGCATGGCTGGAAGTTTTTTGTGATCTACCAGTAAGACAACTGAATCTGAATATCCAGGTCTGTCTACCAGGGAGGGCCAAATTTACTTCCCAATTATGTTAAAAATATGAAAACAGCAGCAGCAAGAGTACTCTACTATAACAGGAATGCCCTGTACACACAATCGGAATTTCCAATGGGATAAAATCCGATGGAATTTTCTGTCGGAATTCCGTTCAAGCTGTCTTGCATACACACTGTCAGACCAAATTTCGACTGTCCAAAACGCGGTGACGTAAAACACTACGACGAGCCAAGAAAATTAAGTTCAATGCTTCCGAGCATGTCTAGACTTGATTCTGAGCATGTGTTTTTTTCTCCGTCTGAGTTCCCCACAGAAGATCGGAATCTCCGATAGAACATGTTTAATTTTTTTCCGATGGAAAAAAATCCTGTTTCTAAACTCAGATGGAAAAAGTCAGATGGGACCCACACACTGTCGGAATATCCGATGAAAAAATTCTGGCTGACATTTTTCATCGGAAATTCCGATCGCGTGTACAAGGCAGAAGAGTGAGAAACCCCTGTGGCAACAGGAAACAAAAAAATTTAAGGCAGTGTAGAGGTGTACATGGTATTCGAATCAGGATATTTCGCTACCGAAGTCCTCAAGACATAATAGAATATTGTGTTATTCAATCAACTAGTGTCAGTACAGTGTCTTAATATCAGTCTGAACATTAAAGTGATTTCCTATCATCTGTGCCCAGTCTTGCCACACAGAGTTAATCCAGCTCTGAGCAATCATCTTTTATTGTTCAGTGAAATACAACAGACTTCCAGATAAAAACCAAAGTCCTTGCTTCTTAAAAAAAGGGCACAATTCACATCCCCTCCCCTGTGTTTTTATCAAATATTTTCAAAATATGGAGTTACAGATCAGTGCCATGAGAAAATGCAACAGCCATCAGAATATACATAGAGCTGGAGAGAAGAGGGGAGGGGGATGTGAATTGAGCCCTTTTTACAGAAGCTGTGTATGTCTGCAAGCAGTGCACGAGATATGTAAATAACCTGTCACTCAAGCAAGGACTTTGGTTTTTATCTGGAGGTCTGTTTAATTTCCCTGAACAATAAAAAGAGGATTGCTCAGAACTGGATTAACTCTGTGTGGCAAGACTGGGCACAGGTTATAGGAAATCTTATTCTCTACATTGTGACAAAAAAAAATAAAAAAAAATTGGGGGTTTACATCCACTTTAATCTCATTCACGCTAATAGGATAAAACGCCCATAATCATTGAGCCTTTTGAATATAGATGTAAACAAATTCTAACTATGATGTAAACTGGTCCCAAATATATATATATTTTTTTTAAAGTGTAAATTTACACCTACGGCCCCTTGCACACAGGGCATGTAGCCCCTATGCATGCAGTCACAGCATTTTAGTGCAGCCGGATGGTAGAGGTAGAGATGCTGTACTGAGTGGTACTCATTATGTGTTCAGGGATAAATGCCTGGACCACAGGTAGATGTCCTGTATGAAAAGGGGCCTAAAACAGATATTTTAGATTAGGTTATATGAAGCATTGAATCACTTACCAGATGCCTATAAGGAGCCTCTTAAGGACCCCAAATCAGGACTCACCCCATCCTCCTTCCACATCACACAACAATCTCAACAATTTCGCTTTCAAAAATCTAATTATCTTAGGAAGTTTTGCAATTGCGTATATTCATTCTGCAAGAGAATGTGTAATTTCATTACTATGTATTAGCATCTGCTGGAGTAATATGTTCTGCCCTAATACATCTGGCTGTTATGCAAAGTTTTCGTTCCAATTTGTAGATTGCATTACATGTACCTAAAGTTTTGGGTAGGATATACAAATATCTCTCACTGTAGGCATACTGGCACAATAAGGTATACAAAAAGTGCAAATGTTGCTCCTTGTATGTGGGCCTAAAAAGCATATCATCTGTTCTGTCTGCTATGTACCCAGTACAATACTCTTATTTTAGCTTCTGCAAACCATACATATTTGCAGTGATGGCTGGTGCTGTGTATATATATATATATATATATATATATATATATATATATATATATATATATATATATATATATATATATATATATATATATATATATATATATATATAAAAACTATTATTTTGGGGGGGGGGGGGTTTGTGACAAACAAGACAGACAACCACTCCAGAATCCAGAAAACAGGCTGTCATATCCAAAATGACAGCAAGAACAAAAAGGGGCGCCCTCCATAGGTAGTCACACTGCTCCCCCACTCGTCCGCACCGGTTCCCTACTCTCTGCACCACCTTCCACTTGTCCGCTCCGTCTTATCCCTCCCGTTACAGGGTGTTGTTTCTCCTCCCAGCTGAACAGGAGACCCGTCCTAAGACTCCCTGGCCAATCAGGTCTCAGGAACCGCTTCCTGATTGGCTGGAAGGAGAATAAGGAAGACATCACCAAATATTAATTTACTAATTTGGGGAGCATTGCTCTTAACCCCGGAGCCCACCCTTTTTTTAAGTCAATTAAAACCTCTGGCTCTAATCACGTGCTTATAAAAAAAAAAAAAAAACCCCATTGGAATCCATGCATCCGGCGCTCCTGCATGTAGGTTAGGGGTCAGCCGCATGTATTAGGGGGGCGTGGCCCCTGCACCCCTAATGGACAGGCCGCCACTGCTTATTTGATGATGAATTGCGATTTTGATAGGACAGGCTGCCTTCTGGATGCCAGCAACCACAGCAGAGCTGAAGTTACATCGGCCAGGAAAAAGGCCATAAACGTTTATAAAGTTTTATGTCTGAACTTGTACTAGAACTGTGGTATCGATGGTGCTTGATTAAACAAGATATCCATTTTCTACACGCCTGAAAGCAGTAAGTGGGCAAGACTTCTCCTGGTACCCAAATCCTTCGAAGTGAAAAAACTTTGAAGAATAACAAACTCTCAAAAAAAAGGTTTACCGTATATTACTATTACAGAAAAATAACTTGTTACGGGGTCACAGGGCACCTACACTGGCTTTTCGACATCCACTGCAAGTTGCTTATATTTTAGAGCTTCGACTTTCCATTCTGGCCTAAAGTAGTTGGAAAACAATGACATCACTGCCCTTTATATAGCACTCATTCTTCCACTGCTAAGTCATGCACTTTGGGATTCTTGACTAGAAAGTTAAGAAATAAAAAGAATCAGATGACTTTTTTTTTAAAAAACTTGGCTGTTCCTACCAGTTGCAACTCAACTAAACAGAACAGCGTGCCTCTGGATATTCATTAATCCTGCCAGGAACGGAAATAATAGCACTGTTAACTTCTAATGCAGATATAAAAATAGCTAACAAAAGCAATTTCTTTCAGTAAGCAAGAAATGCTAGGAAAGACAAACTTTACTTTTGTCAAGAACAAAACTAAACCATGCCTCTATACTGTGTTTAAAAGGAAACAACACATTGAACAGTAAGAAAAGAGAACTGAATTGAAAAGAATCATAAAAGAAGCATGCTTTTCACTGGAACAGCAAATAGATGACTTGGCTATTGTGCCTGAAGCTCTATGTTAGGACACGATGGGATTGCAACTGAACTTGGCTCTGTAGCATAAATGCAAGTTATAGCTTTGCAATCAACCATCTATGTACATGTGTCCCTCTGTTTAGCAGACTTCTTTGTTATTCTTCAATAAATAATGAAGACACTGTTGCAAAGTGAATGTAATCGACTCTGTCAAACTACAACAATTAACTGAAAATTATAGAACAGCAAAAGACGCAGGCTGCCGTTGCTAAACACTTCTACCCAAAATCCTAGAGGTCTGTTGCCTTGGGCTGATGTCAGACAAAAGATCCTGCTGCTACAAACTGCCAGCGGCATGATTGCTGAAGGCTGTCTATCCCTATGGAATTGCTCCCTCTTTGGCCAAATATGATAGTAGAGCGCTGTAGCGCTGACTGGAATGCTGCTGATCCTCTTACTGCCTTAGAGCCGGTTCACACTGGGGCGGCACGACTTCGGGGGCAACTTGGCAAGGCATCCTGAAGACGACTTCAGAGACGACTTGCAAAATGACTTCTATATAGAAGTCAATGCAAGTCGCCCCCGAAGTCGTACAAGAACCTTTTTCAAAGTCGGAGCGACTTGCGTCGCTCCTATTAGAACGGTTCTGGTGAATAGAATGGGACGTAACTTGTCAGGCGGCTGAGTCGCCTGACGAGTCGCCCCAGTGTGAACCGGCTCTAAGACTATGGGGGCACTCGTGAGGATGCGCTCCTGAGCCGAGCAGAACGGGGCTGTTGGCAGGAGAGTGCGGTCTGGTAAGTGTCTAGGGAGAGGCACAGACTATGGAAGGTTTTTTACCTTAATGCAGAGAATAAATGAAAGTAAAACCTTCTGCCTCTGGAACTACTTTAAATCTATTTTCACACGGGTGCAGTGTGATTCGGGCAGGAATCCCACCGCATTTCTGTTCAAATCAAATGTCATTATTTGCAGTGTGATTTGAGCCCATTGATTTTATATGGCTCAAAATGGTGCAGGACCCTTTTTTTGGCCGACCCGGAATCTCATTGTATGGGTGTTTACAAAATTACACCCATGCAATCTGGTTCAGGCAATCGCACTGCATTTTGCAAGCTGTTTTCGGGTGTCATCAATTTAACAGCAAATCGTATGAATGCTGTGCGACTTTAATGCAGTGAAAGAAACATATAGTATTTGCTGCGTTTCCTGCATTACATATATGTATACCGAGGCTGACTCCTGTTTAGAATATTGCTAGTTTGCATTTTATTATGGCTAGCATCTAGGATTTGTCATACATGGTACACTAAGAATATTGTTGTTTTTATATTACAGGACTAGAATTTGCTGAGGAGGTTTAAATGGGATTATACAGGAATTGCCCACGCAATTCCTCTACAAAACTTTTTTAAATATATGCAATTGTTAATGTGTATTTTATACATATGAGTAAACCTAATTTTCCTACTAATTAAAGGAAAAAAGTTCAGGAATAATGTACATTTCACTTACTGTCCCACTGTATTGGCAACTGAATCATTACAGTGTTCATTACGAGCCCAACTGCAACCAACCACCTAGAGCAGGGGCCTCCAAACTTTTCAAACAAAGGGCCAGTTTTGTGTCCTTAAAGCGGTGGTTCCCCCTTAAAAACAACATTTTTTTATTCCACTGCCCCCCCACATTCCATCACGATTAATGCTCTTAATATTTTTTTCCTGCTGTACATACCTTACTACAGCATCTTCACCCGTGCATCCGGGTTGCGAGTCCCGCGGGAGTGGGCGTTCCTCACAGGCTGTTGATTGACGTTTTCCCCAAAAACGAGCTCTCCCCCCGTCACGTAAGCCGCGTCACGGTTGGCGAAAGGAGCCGAACGGCGAGTCGGCGCTATACTGCGCATGCGCATCGCCATTCGGCTCCTTTCGCCAATCGTGACGCGGCTTACGCGACGGGGGGGAGAGCTCGTTTTTGGGCAAAACGTCAATCAACAGCCTGTGAGGAACGCCCACTCCCGCGGGACTCGCAACTCGGATGCACGGGTGAAGATGCTGTACTAAGGTATGTACAGCAGGAAAAAAATATTAAGAGCATTAATCGTGATGGAATGTGGGGGGGCAGTGGAATAAAAAAATGTTGTTTTTAAGGGGTAACCACCGCTTTAAGACTTTAGGAGGGCTGAATTGTAGCCAGCAGAGATGGCAAATGTCTCGGGCCCAGCATCGGTGACAATAAATACGGCCTCAAGGTTGGTCTCAGTAGGAGGAGGAGTAGTGCCCCTTAGTAGGAGGAATAGCATCCCATCATTGGTATCAGTGGAAGAAATAGTGCCCCCTTGTTGGTGTCAGTGGGATGAATAGTGCCCCATATCAGTTAGAGGAATAGTGCTCCAAGGGCCAGATAAAGGCTAGTAAAGGGCCACATCTGGCCCTCAGTTTGAAGACCCCTGACCTAGAGGAACGCTCTTAGTCGAAGTTCTCTTTTCTTTTTTTAAGGTAGGTAAGGCGGTCTTGGCTAAAAGACATTGAATTTAATATTAAAGGACAAAAAATAAAATAAAAAAAAGCTCACCACTTGTGCTGCCTCAAGCAGCAAAATAATTAAAGTGATTGCAAGGTCTCGTTTTTTCCCCCATAAAAATAACAGACATATTATCTTACTTATGTAACATTTATGTTAGTTACTTACCTCCTCTGTTGCAGTGGATTCTCAGGTCCCTCGTCAGGTGCTCCTGGCTCCTCCCCTTTGTTCAGTGCCCCCACAGCAAGCAGTCACAGCTCCTTATGTCCATTCAGACACATGGCCCCACCCCTCTCTCTTCTGATTGGCTAGCTACCTTTGATTGACAGCAGCCACACCAGTAGCACAGCTGTGTCTCAGCCAATCAGGAGGGAGAATCTCGGACGGCCAAGACACTCGTGGACATTGCTGGACAGAGAGGGACCTCAGGTAAGTATTAGGGGGGGTTATGCACACTGAAGACTTGTTATCTTAATGCATAGAATGCATTAAGATATAAAAAAAAATATCTGACTTTACAATCCCTTTATTTTGCCTGCAATATCAGATTTGAGCCAGTGGTAAATTTACTGTTTTTGCAGAAACTGTTCACCTTTAATAAAAATCCCCATCATTCTTCAGTCTAAGGAAGGGAAACCGATGCATCCTGGGAACTCAGACTCCATCTCTGAAAGAAGGAACCAGGTATCAGAGCACATGTTGGACCAAAACTTGCACCCGCTTGCATCCTCAAAATGCACCATAGCTGGTGATAATTATTCATTGCCATCTACAGACTAGTTTATTCATTGTATTTCATATACTGATTATATGTTGTTATTATTATTATTATTATTATACAGGATTTATACAGTGCCGATAGTTTATGCAGCGCTTTACAACTTGAGGTTAGACAGTACAACTACAATACACTTTAAAACAATAGGAATCAGAGAGCCCTGCTCATTAGAGCTTACAATCTCAGAGGGAGGCTCAAGAGATACAAGAGGTAATAACTGTGGGGGGAATGTGCTGATGAAGAAAATTAACGTACAGTTGTTAGGTGGGGGCCAGATGGGTTTTCAGGGATAGTCAGAAAGTTAACAAAGTAAGAGATAGTTGGACAGATTTGGGTAGAGCATTGCAGAGGATGGAAGAGGCACAGGAGAAGTCTTGGAGGCGAGCATGAGAGGAGGGGACGAGGGAGCTAGAGAGAATGAGGTCTTGGAGGAATGAAGTGAACGATTTGGTTGGTATTTTGAGACCAGGTTAGTGATGTAGCTGGGGGCCAAGGTATGGATGGTCTGAGGGGAGAATAGCCTATTTAAAGATAAGCCAATGAGGAGGGAGTTGCAGTAGTCGAGATGAGAGATGACCAGGGAGTTGACTAGAAGGTTTGTGGTGTCGTTGGTTAGGAAGAGGAGTACTTATGTACAGATACTCATATGTATCTGTATTTGTTTTTTCTTAATAGTTTCACAAGACCCGTTTTGTTAATAAAGCTTCAAAATGACACTCAGTCTGGCTTATTGCAGAATAGGAGCGTTTAGCTGCATGTCGACCTACACACAGGGAAACGTGTAGCGGGGACAGAAAACCACTCCCAACTAATCACATAGGGCCAAATCCTCAAAAGGGATACGCAGGCGGATCTGCTGTTCAGCCTGCGTATCCCTGTGCCTATCTTTGGAACTGATCCTCAGAAGCAGTTTTCCAAAGATAGGCAGAAGATCCGACATCTGTAAGAGACTTACACTGTCGGATTTTAGGATGCAGTACCGCATCCGCCGCTGGGGGCATTTCGCGTCGAAATGCTGCTTCGCGTATGCAAATGAGGACTTACGGAGATCCACAAAGCTTTTCAGCTTTGTTTTTTCTCCGTAAGTTTACGTTTGCATGCGTAAAATTAGGGAAACTGTTTACACCTTGTAAAAACAGACCTTTTTTTCAATCGCCGCAATTTTTTTTAAATTTTTTTTTTTTTTTCGCCGTATCTTTTTTTTAACCCGTCGCAACTTTATTGTCCCGTCGCAATCCACAAAGCCCGGCGTAACGTAATTTTGCACGATGCACGTCGGGAAAATGACCTCACGAGCATGCGCAGTACGGCCGGCGCGGGAGCGCGCCTCATTTAAATTGTCATCGCCCCCTGGATAACAGGACCGCCTTGCGCCGGGAGAATTTAGGTTACACTGCGTGAAATTTCTAGGTAAGTGCTTTGTGGATCGGGCACTTAGGTAGAAATTTCCCGCCAGTGTAACTTAAATGGGAAAAATTAAGTTAGGCTACGATTTTGAGGATTTGGCCCATAGTTCCAAAATATATTCTCAATATATCAACAGTGCTAAACAAAAAAAAAACTAAACGGAAAAATCTAGACACTGAAGTCACTGACAGGGGAGACAGATGTACAGAATGGTATAGGGAGCTTTCATCTATTCAGACTATGTATATTTGCTATAAACCCTTTAAACAGGACAAAAGATCTGAATAGCACTGTTAAATAGACATTGGATTCAGGTCACTTACAAAGACAAAATGCTCAGCAAGAACCAACTAAAATAGGATTTTTTTTCTATCTGCCATTCAAATAATTTACCCAGTGATCCAAATGTTCTTTGCAGATTCATGCCTACTACAATACTATGTCAAACCTACATTCATTCAGGACACCATGACCACCTGCTGTCATATAAAAGAGCATAACGCAGTATGTGATTAGTTTTCGGGATGGGTAGATGAAATGAGGAAAGTTTACACACAAAATACAAAAACCTAAAATTTTTACAAAGTACGGTAAGTAGTTTGTCAAGTGCTTGATAATGAGGATTCCAAATGCTTTGTAATTGAGAGGTCCAATATATCTTGCATTGCATGGTTGGTCTCGTATAAAACAAAACCAACTATTTAGCCCTGTACATAAGGCCAGGAATCCTGTCAGGAAAAAAAAACGTTGGTTTTTCTGACGGGATGCCTTGCAAAGCCTTGTATACAGACGTCCACTTTTGAATGGCAAGATCGCAGTGACGTCATCGACTACGACGAGCCGTCGTCTCGTCACATTCGATTCCATCGTCGCTATCTTGCTACACCCCACACCAACTTTGTATGCTACAGCGCATGTGTCGAAGTGTTATCGAACATGCACGGTTTTTCTACACTCAGGTAAGTATACAGACGACCGGTTTTCTCGGCAGCAAACACTCTGCTGGGAATCCCGACGGTAAAATAGAGAGCAGGGTTCTCTATTTTCCCATCGGAATTCCCGGCTGTTTTCCTGACGGGAAAACTGCTAGGGAGCATACACACGGCCGGGATTCCCAGCCAAATGCTCTTCTGGCGGTTTTCCTGCCAGGAAAACCGGTCGTGTGTACGAGGCTTCAGAGGACTGTTCATTGTTTAAAGTGGAGTTCCACCTAAAAGTGGAACTTCCGCTTTAAAGCCTCCTCCTCATCTCCGGTTTGTGAAACTGAGCTTTTGGGGAGGGGGGGAGGGGGGAGCGGGTACCCGGTTTTGACAGGTATCTGCTCCCACTTGCATTCTGGTCACCTTAGGTGATCGGAAGCTCTCCCTTTCAAAGTCTTCTGGGATACATGACAGGTCTTAGAAGACATTGGGACCAGTCACAGAGGGCAGCTTGGTGGGCACCCGACTGTAAAGCCGCAAGCTGTCAAAGCGGGGTGTCCATAGTGGAGATTACCTCGCCTCTGAGGGAGGACACGGGGAGAACACAGCGCAGGCGAGAACACTGCTGAATCATGGGACAGGTGAGTGGCTGTTTATTAAAAGTCAGCAGCTGTAGTTTTTTTAGCTGTTGACTATTATTAAACAAAAAATATAACTGAAACTTCGCTTTAAGGGCTCTTTCACACGTCCGTTCGTCCGTTTTTTGGACGTCCGTTAACGGACCGCAATGCTTCCCTATGGGCTAGCGTCCGTTAGCGGATGAGCATCCGCTAACGTCCGTTAGCATCCGTCTGCGTTCAGTTCCGTTTTTTTGGACGGAAGAAAACCCTATTTTTCTTCCGTCTAAAAAACGGAACGGACGAAAAACGGACGTTAACGGATGATCCGTTCCGTTAACATCCGTTTTTCTATGTAAAAAGCCCCCAAAAAAAAAAAAAAAAAAGGATGAAAAAAACGGATGGAAAAACTGATGCAAAAACTGATGCAAAAACTGACGAAAAACTGACGAAAAACTGACGAAAAACTGATGGAAAAACGGATCAACTGATGAAAAAAAAACTGATCTGAAAAACTGAACGGACGTGTGAAAGAGCCCTATGTAGTGCAAGTTCTAGTGTGCGTGAATCGGATGTCAGCTTTCATTTTTTAACCAGAGAAATCTCCCATTAGGGAGACTAACTCTTTCTATTTGCCCTGGTTACCATTATCACCATGAGTGAAAGTAAAGGAAAATCTCACATTTTGAGTTGTCCACAAAACAGGAATAGAGGGGAAATTTTCCAATAGGGACACTATTTCAGGTGACCCTGGTGACCACTTCCTGTTATGACTATAGGCCAGTAAGTAAAGGGAAACAAAACTGGGTTTAGTTTATATTGCAAATCGAAAAAAGTGTTGGCTTTATTTCATATTTTATTTATCCAGGGTTTGTCAGTCTCTTATAACAGCAATACCAGCATTACGAATTCTACGAAGGCAAGGACTAAGCTCCCAAATTAATTGCAGCACATACAATCTTTCTCAGTATATGTATATGGGCAGTTTAGGAAACATCTGACAAATGTTGGAGTTCATACTTTCTGATCTGCTTTTCATGAATTGGTTTTGGATCTTTGTGTTCCACAAAGAGGAAAAGCAATATATAATCCAATCCAGAAGATCAGTATTGGTCAAACAAAAACACCCTGCCTGTGGAAACTGAAGTCTGTCCTAAACAGATTCTGCAGCAGATAGTGGAATGGACATGCTTTTCCAAGAAAAAGAAACATGTTTTATTGGTAAGAAGACAAATTCTTTGTCAGTTCATTTAAATCAAGAGATATTTTTTCAATAAACACTTTTTTTTTTTTTTTTTTTTTACAGACAAGGAAAATACTAACATAACAGATTTTTAGAGCAGATTTTGCATTGTAAAACAACATTTCTAAAAAAGGAATCCAATGTGTGGCTTTGTGGCTATCATATTTTTAAAAAGAACATAACATTTTATCCACCCCTACAACATAAATAGGTCCACTCTCTCTATAGCTAGTTTCATAATACTGGAATATCTGAAGGTCAGTGAGACAGATTGCTTTGACCTCATTAGATTTGACATCCTACACATGGTTAGTGGAACATGTACAGAGAAAGCAAAGCTGCCAATTTGTTGTCTTTTGAGATACAGTAGATAGACAGATACCATCAGTGGCGGCTGGTGGTATTTTTCTTTTGGGGCCACTGCGCCCCCCCAGTCCGTAACCAGCCCCACACTTACCCCATCTATGGTGCGGGTGATCACTGCCAATTCGTCTTCTCCGCTGCATTTTGTCTCCTCCCTCCTCCTCCTAAGCCAATAGGATCGCTTCTCCTATCAGGCAATCGTGACCCACCTTCTGATTGGACGGATTGAGAATCAGTGTGACAATAGAAAATATTCATTCGCTATTGTCACACAACTGGGTGGGCTGTGCTCTGCGCCCCAAGCTCACCCTTTTTTGAAGAGCATTAGAGCCTCTGGCTCTAATCACGTGCTTAAAAAAAAAAAAAAAAAACTGATTGGAATCCATGCATCCGGCGCCCTGCATGTAGATTAGGGGGCCAGACACATGGACAGGGGAAGCGGCACCCATGCACCCTGCATTACAGGCCGCCGCTGGATACTATATTGTCAAAAGTATTGAGACACCTGTCTTAACACGCACATTAAATTTAAAGTGGCGTTCCACCCACTTTTACAACTTTGTCTAAAAGTCTCCTCGTTTTTGTATAACTATTTTGTTTTCTCTCTTCTTTCTTACCTTTTCTGAAGTACATAGTGCACTTCCGTCCTAGCTCGGCCACAGGCCCAGGGCGTCATTTCATCCATCTTTTTTGTGCGTGTACAGGCAGGTGTTCCAATACGTTTGATTGTGTCGGCTGGTGCGCAACATTTTTGGGGGGCGCAAACAAACGAAAAAAACAAACAATTGCAGCCTCACTGTGCCCATCAATTGCAGCCACCTTTCCCATCAATTGCAGCCACTGTGCCCATCAAATGCAGCCACTGTGCCCATCAAACCCAGCCACTGTGCCCATTAAACCCAGCCACTGTGCCCATCAAATGCAGCCACTGTGCCCATCAATTGTCGCCACTGTGCCATGACATCAATTGTCGCCACTGTGCCATCAATTGTCGCCACTGTGCCATCAATTGTCGTCACTGTGCCATGCCATCAAATGCAGCCACTGTGCCATGCCATCAAACGCAGCCACTGTGCCATCATTTATCACCACTGTGCCCATCAATTGTCACCACTGTGCCATGCCATCAAACGCAGCTACTGTGCCAATTGTCATCACTGTGCCCATCAATTGTCACCACTGTGCCCATCAATTGTCACCACTGTGCCATGCCATCAAACGCAGCCACTGTGCCATAAATTGTTACCACTGTGCCATCAATTGTTAAAACTGTGCCATCAAATGTTGTCACCACTGTGCCCATCAATTGTCACCACTGTGCCCATCAATTGTCACCACTGTGCCCATCAATAATTATAGCCACTGTGCCCATCAATTATAGCCACTGTTAAATGCTGCCACTGTGCCCTGTAAAATGCCCCCTGCCTGGCACTTACCTTTCTGGGGACAGCCATCCTGCTTCCACCGTCCCTCGATGTCTTCTCCCACCCTCGATGATGCTTCAGCCAATCAGGTTACCGGTAACCAGAACCGGTGAACCTGATTGGCTGAGACGCCTGTCAGTGTTATCCAGGGAACGCACCGCACCCCCCGTGTGTCCCCTGGATAACTGTTTGGAAGCCGATTACAGCCTGAGGGCTGTAATCGGAAAGCCTATCAGAGCCGCTGGCTCTGATAGACACTTCCAAAGCCAACCAGCTGCCGCTATTCAGATGGCCGGCACTCACCAGGGGGCCGGCCATCTGAATAGTGGGCGGCAGCAACAATATATAGATTCATGCAATGCATGAATCTATGTATTGTATTTCAGTGGCGGTGCAGGAGAGAGAGGGGGCGGCGCTCCTGCGCCCTCTATGGACGTACCGCCACTGGTATATATACACAGACATCTCTCATTATAGGAGCACATTATTGAAGTCCCAGGCAATGTTCTATTTTCCTATGAAGGCATCGTGTACAGCAGCACATGCAGAACATTGTCTGGGACCTCAATAATGTGTTGTTACACCTCCTAGGATATCAAACCCTTAGACCCCTTTCACACTGGGGAAGGGGGGGGGCGCTTTACAGCTGTTATAGCAGTGCTATTTGGCTGCTTTTAACCCCCGCTAGAGGGTGAGGAAAGGCTTAATAGCACCCGAAAAGCGCTTTGCATGCGCTTCGGCAGCGGTGCCCATTCATTTCATATTTGTGTTTTCAAATGAATTAATCTGCATGAGTCCTAATATCCATACATACATTAGGCATGACTGGCTTAAAAGAATACACTGAATCACATTCTATACACACAGCAACCTAAACTTTGTACCCTGACACCAACGGGTGCTTGACCAATGACAAATAATCCTTCCACCTGTGGACTTTACTCTTTTTATTTATTTTTTGTCTTTTAGATTATCCCTTTTGATCAGTATTTTCATGCCATATTTTTGTTGGAATATAAATATTTTTTATACATAATAAGCTGGCAAAAGAGAACAGACATGCCTATCAGTTTGTTAGACAGCCTAAAGGTTGAATTATTAATGTGACTTTGCAGAAGCATTAATTGTCCATTTCGAGTTCGATAGTAATTGATGTAACAGATTACACATACAGCAGCATATGTCCTGTCAAGACAAAACGATCGATGATTTCCTTGTCTTTGCCATTCTCAACACTGAAATATAAAGTTAGAGAGGAGAGGCAGATCCCAAATGGGAACAAAATGAATAATAATATATTTATGGCATCAGCTTGCATACAACAAGCCACTGTCACATATATCTATAAGAAAACATTCGTGTTTGTCTGACCAAATCATGTTGTCAGTTTAGGATAGATTGTGGAAGGATCCTTGGGCCAGATCCACAACGAACGGGCTTAACTTAAATCTTCCTATTTAAGTTACACTGCCGCAAAATCTCTACCCAAGTGCCCGATCCACAAAGCACTTACCTAGAAATTTTCAGCGGTGTAACTTAAATCCGTCCAGCGCAAGGCGTTCCTAATCTAATGGGGCGAGTCCCATTTAAATTAGGCGCGCTCCCGCGCCGGACGTACTGCGCATGCTCCTGATGCAATTTTCCCGACGTGCATTGCGCGAAATTACGTTACGCCGAGTTTTGTGAATCACGCCGGGTAAAAAAAAAAATTTTGAAAAAAAATTGACAGCGTCGCGGGAAAGAAGGGTATACTTTTACATGGTGTACTAACTTTACACTTTGTAAAAGTAGCCCTAATTTTGCGTTTGCAAACTAACAACTTACGGAGACTTCACAAAGGGAAACCGCTTCGTGGATCTCCGTAAGTGCTAATTTGCATACCCGACGCGGCATTTCGACGAGAAATGCCCCCAGCGGCGGCCGAGGTACTGCATCCTAAGATCCGACAGTGTAAAACTATTACACCTGCCGGATCTTAGGAATATCTATGCGTAACTGATTCTGTGAATCAGTCGCATAGATAGAAACAGGGATACGACGGCGTATCAGTAGATACGCCGGCGTATCCCTTTTGTGGATCTGGCCCCTTGTTTGGTTTTTGATATCTGGGGTCGGTTACAGACATTATCATTATTATTATTATTATACAGGATTTATATAGCGCCAACAGTTTACGCAGCGCTCTACAATATAAAAAGGGAGACAATACAGTTATAATATAATAAAATACAAGAGGACTAAGAGGGCCCTGCTCAAAAGAGCTTACAGTCATTACTTAGGCTGGCAACAGATGAGTCAAAAACTGAACGAAAACGCTTGGTTGTTCGTTTTTCGTATCATTAGTGTGCCAACTGCAACACGCAATTTTCATGCTACAATCGAAAGTACCCGATAAAACATGCTGGATTTTATTTAGAATCACCAAACCGCGGTACTCCAGTATCATGCCGTTTGGTGGTTACAAATGCACTGCATTTGCAAGACACATTTTGGGCATCATTAACAATTAATGGCACCTGCGGGCGTTACGTAAGGCAGCGAGTTCACATCTGGTGCAGCAAACGGAACACAACTTCCCCACACAGCTTTCCAGTGTGAACTCTAAAGGTTTCTTGCAATTTGCAATTTGTTTCAATCATAAGCAGCATAAGAATACATTCATAATTATTATTAGTTGTAGTATATTATACATCTCATATAGTGCTTTGCAAACTAATTTTAACCACTTGCCAACCTGGCTATTTTAGACGTATCAGAGTAAACCCTGGTTCACACTGTCAAATCTGCAGCATTTGCCAGCAATGGCACCGTCCTAATCGGTGCAATGCCGCAGTTGTTCAAAAGATAGTTTCTGTACTACTTTATGCAATTTCAGCCGGCGATTTACATTGACATCTGTACAGAAACTGCACAGATGCCTCTGTAATGGCGGCCAAAATCGAGACTGACAAGCGAGAGTGTTTGGCAAATTACACCTATCATCACATGCTAAGAGACTGCTCCGTATACTCTTCTTCTATATTAAAAAAGCAATTTTACTGTCCTGGAAGGGCACACAGGCCTCTCTGAAATCCCTCTGGTTAAAACTTATTAATGACGCTATCCCACTGTATAAACTTACTTTTGAACTCCGGAAACGGAACAAAACCTTCCACAAAATTTGGGGTAGATGGTTGGCTAGTCCGCTAACCCTCTCCCAGCACTGATTGTACTACTCTTGCTTGACCATTGATGGGCCGTGCCTCACGGATCTCTAATGTCTGGACCTCCGCTTTTGCTATATCCAGGTATTATACCTGATCCTTTTACCACTGTGCCTACTTTATATTTTGCACTGATGTCAGTTTATTTTTCTATGTTTGAGTGTATTGCCTAACGTTTATGACCAGGTCGTCTGGTGTTTTTTTTTTGTATGTTTTTCTGTTTGTTGGTTTGTCTTAAACCTAATAAAAATATCTTAAAAAAAAGACAAGCGAGAGTGAAATCGTGCCAGTTCAGCTGAACTCGCACGGCTTCATTCCCGCAGCTCAGTGTGAACCTGGGTTTAAGGGGGCTGAATATAAATGCATGCCACACTTTACAGATAGTCATTTGAAAAAAAAATTAAAACCATTTTCCTTCCACTTTACAATTATGTGTTGGTCAATCACATAAAATTCTAATAAAATACATTTACGTTTTTGGTTGCAATATGACAAAATGTGGAATTTCAAGGGGTATGAATACTTTTTCAAGGCACTGTATAATATGCATTGCCTTCCTCTCTATTTACTAATGCTAGCAGCAGAAGGATTAAAATAGACAATGTTAATAGAGAGTGAACTTCCACTTTGAGCTTTAAAACAGCATATTGTTCCATACAGTGTGTGGGCGGCTTTACAGCTTCCAATGTCAGTCACTAGAACACGTGCAGAACATGTGCAGAAAAACTGATGTCTGTACATGGTGTGAACATGGCCTTCGGTAGCTTAAAGGAGTTGTAAAGGAAAACATTTTTTTTTGCTGAAATGACTGTTTACAGGGTATAGAGACATAATAGATAACTGATTCCTTTTAAAAATGATTAAAAATAGATAAAAATCAATCATATAATGTACCTGCAGTTTCTAGTTTCGTTTTTGCATGTTGTTTCCTGCTTCTGTGATGTACAGAGCCACAGAGCCAATACAGGGCAGTGATGGTTTGGAAAACGAAACTGATTGGTGCTCAGGGGTTTTAGACACACAGTAATCACACCTCCTTGATTAGTGACCACAGAGAGAAAGCTCCCATGACTTTTTCCATCAGAAAACAGACAACCAGGAAGTGTTCAGAACAGAGAAGGATTACAGCAAAAACTAACAATGAGGACATGAAACCAGGACTGCAGTAAGGTAAAGGAAGCTATTTAGCTAAAAAAAAAAATCCTTTAGTGTCCCTTTAAGCACTGTGTATTATAAACAATCTTCATGTATTTTATAATAAAATACTGTTTTCACCTTTAAATTCTTTTTTAAATGCACTTCAGTATTTCTGATCTCCTCCGGCCTCATATTAGGTCACTTCCTATCAACATGCACTCGCTCTAGTGTCACTAAAAATGTCTGCTCTGGACCAGCTAATGACAGTGACAAGGTGGGGAAATTAAGCCCTCTATTTTCCTGACCACTTAGAAAGCAATATAGTAAATCCAACATTTTAGAGTTGTCACCAGCAAAAGAGGCAAAGGTATATCATCCAATGAAGACAAAGGCTTCAGTGACAACTGTCTAAGATGGAAATTACTCACTTTGATTTCCTCTCGTTTCCAGAAACATCTCTAGGACAAAAACATCAAAATTAACCTCATAGGGGTTTTATTTCTTTCCTTCTCTATCCCAAAACATTGTTTAACAAAAAAAAAAAATTACAAAAGGTTTGCCTTCCAGACACATTAATAAAGCTGATCGCAGCTTGGACAATTCACATTGAAAATATGATGAAAAAAATCATAAGCAGGTTACTTTTGGGCCCTATTCACACCTAGCATATGGGTTTGCATGTTTTTCGTGCAACAAGCATAGGGCAGTCTATTTATTTAAATGGCCTGCCCTACGCATGACAAACGCAGGAAAGTAGCTCATTGAGCGATTTGCCATGTTCTGCTTTGCGCATTTCTTACTGTGTTTGTTGTACATTTTTCCACAATGCAAAAAGTGCATCTGCTGCCTGTTTTTGGGGTGCCATTAACAATTAACGGATCCGTAAAAGCGCACTGTGCGTTTTCTGGGAATGCACAGATGTGAATGAAGCCTAATGCCGCGTACACACGATCGGTTAAACCGATGAGAATGGTCTAATGGACCATTTTCATTGGTCAAAACCGATCGTGTGTGGGCACCATCGGTTATTTAACCATCGGTTAAATCGGTTCTCCACCCTAAAGTGAAGTCCCGCTGATCGGAACCCTCCCCCCCTCCGGTGTCACATTTGACACCTTTCAGGGGGGAGGGGGGTGCAGATACCTGTCTAAAGACAGGTATTTGCACCCACTTCCGGCCCGGCATTCACGGGCAAAAGACGGGCATTGCGCCACATCCCGTCGCCCCCCCCCCCCCCCCCTTGTGTGCTGGGAACACTCGGCTCCCAGCACACAGCGGGAGCCAATCGGCGGGCGCAGCGCGACTCGCGCATGAGCCGTAGGGAACCGGGCAGTGAAGCCGCAGCGCTTCACTTCCTGGTTCCCTCAGCGTGGATGGAGGGGGGAGCAGCAGGGTGACGAGCGATCGCTCGTGCTCTGCTGCGGACGGCGCTGGACTCCAGGACAGGTAAGTGTCCTTATATTAAAAGTCAGCAGCTGCAGTATTTGTAGCTGCTGGCTTTAAATATTAATTTTGGGGTGGAACATCTGCTTTAAGCAAAAGCCAACTTGTTTTAAATTTAACCGATGGATTCCTAACCGATAGAAAAAAAAACGATCGTTAGTAGGCACGACCATTGGTTAAAAATCCATGCATGCTCAGAATCAAGTCGACGCTTGCTTGGAAGCATTGAACTTAATTTTTTTTTCAGCGCGTCTTTGTGTTTTACGTCACCGCGTTCTGACACAATCGTTTTTTTAACTGATGGTGTGTAGGCGCGACGGACCATCAGTCAGCTTCATCGGTTAATTGATGAAAACGGTTCATCGGTCCGTTCTCATCAGATGGACTGATCGTGTGTATGCGGCATTAGTGATATGTGAAGACAAAATGATCTGAAAGCAGAATTAAAAATATAGGCTGTTGAAGTTAAACTATTTTCCTACAAACATTTATCTTGCCCACACCTCGCTCACCCCCCAAAACATAGGAGGAAGTAGAGAGGTGTGGGCAAGCTAATTTTACAGGAAAAGGAAGTCAAGATTTGATTATGATTTTAGCTGCTTATATCTCAGCATTTTTGGATTATAAAATTATATAATTGTAAAATTATAAAAGATTTGTACTGGAGTTTTTTTTGTGATATGCTGAGGTTAATTCATTCAGGTTTGTGATTTACTTATTTATTTATTTTTATCAATAGTAAATGTTAAAGTGGAAGTAAATCCTCCTATTGTTTTCAGCAAAGGAAGCAGCCATCTTGGCCTTTGTTTATTCTTCAACTGCCTCTGATGCTGTACATGTGATCAGTTATGACACCAGCCATTGGATGGCTTGAGTTTGGTTAAGAGCACAACTAATGTGACAGTAACATTCCCATGATGTGCTGGAAATGTTTTTCGAAATTATTAAAATCGATGGGTTTACTTTGGGTACCGTCAAGCAACTAAAAAAGAACTTCAAAAGTCAGAATTTTGGGGTTGCTCATCTTTATGTTCAAGTTAATATTGTTTTTTTTTTATATTTTCTCTCTTTGTACTTTGTGATCTCTTTCTCAGGTGTGGGTTGGACAGCACAAGTCTGTTGTCACTTGAAACTGTATTTTGTAACTCATTCTTATGTAAACAAACAAAAATGACAATAAAAATAGATTAAACGTAAAAAAAAGAACTTCACCCCGCTTTAATTTTTTTTCTTTCCTCAATCCATATGATGCCTCAGTCGAGGTCTACTGGGATATCCGACATGGATATCTCAGGAGGCCGTTTGAACAGGATGATGTCATTCTTGCCTAGAAGACATTGGCAGCAGGGGGCAGGGGGGACCTGTAACTAAATACACAATAAAAATGTTCTTTTGTAGATTGAATGGGAAGGGATAGTCACTTTAACCACCTCCTGACAACTATCTTATTTGCAACATACTGATTTCAATGTGTTGCAATTAAAAGTAATTAAATTCCATGTTTATAAATAATCTTTTGTGTGCAATCACTACAGAGTATATCACCCACAACAAGCATTTGACTGCATAATTGAAATGCTTGGGAGAGAAACGTCAATTGCTCTCATTATTATGACCCCAGGAATAAATTCAGCAATGGGCAACATGCTGACATTCCATGAAGACTGGATTTAGCCTGCAAGATTGCCAAAAATAAACACAGCAATTCTCACAAATAAAATGGACCATGTCGTTCATGGAGGTAAAAATATTATAGAATTGTTAATCCTTGCACATGTCACTGAATGGGTGAAGGGCCGGAGTAATGTGCCAGAAATAGTAGGCCAGCTTCAGATGGGCAGATATACAGTATCAATGGTGTGAACAGGGTATTAGCGACATGGCCAGCCTCTAAATGGCTGTTATATATTCCCAAATCCATGGAGATCGTTCTCACTAATCTGGATCACTTTTGATTAAGGGGATTCCACAGCACTCTATTTTCAAAGAAAAACTGTACTAAATGTATAATTGACTTCTAAAATCATAATTAAATTAGAAGCCTTCATTTTATGCATATGCAATTACATGTTGATGCCATACAAAGTGCCATATAGAGTGCCTCTATCAATGTGCCCAGCAAGGAACATTCTTACACTAGTCTATGGAACAGATAGAATCCATTCACAGTTGTGCGACTTCAAAACCGTGCGATTTGATGAGACTTTGTATGAGTGTGACTTTGTTGCCACTTTGGCTTTGACAAATGGGATTGTTTGTGCTCTACAAATTTACATGTATATCATGCAGGTGTGACTTTCATGCGACTTTTGAGGGTTTACATTGAAGTCTAATGCCGCATACACACGACCGTTTTTCGGGTTGTAAAAAACTAAGGGCCAGATTCACATAGAAATGTGTTACGCTGCGGCGGCGTAACGTATCCCATTAACGTTACACCGCCGCAAGTTTACAGCGTAAGTGCTTGATTCACAAAGCACTTGCCTGTAAACTTGCGGCGGCGTAGCGTAAATCCGCCCGGCGCAAGCCCGCCTAATTCAAATGGGGCGGGGACCATTTAAATTAGGCGCGTTCCCGCGCCGAACGTACTGCGCGTGCTCCGTCCCTAAAATTACCCGACGTGTATTGCGCTAAATGACGTCGCAAGGACGTCATTGGTTTCGACGTTAACATAAATGGCGTCCAGCGCCATTGAAGGACGACTTACACAAACGACGTGAAATTTCAAATTTCGACGCGGGAACGACGGCCATACTTAACATTGGCTAGACCACCTAGAGGGCAGCTTTAGTTTTACGCGGCGTATCTCTACGGAAACTACGTAAATTTAGAGCGAAGGGCAAAGCGGAGATCGTGAATCGGCGTAACTAGTCATTTTCATATTCTACGCAGACCGCAATGGAATCGCCACCTAGCAGCCAGCCTAGAATTGCAGCCTAAGATCCGACGGTGTAAGTCACTTACACCTGTCGGATCTTAGGGCTATCTATGCGTAACCTGATTCTATGAATCAGGCGCATAGATACAACAATCGTATCTCAGAGATACGACGGCGTATCAGGAGATACGCCGTAGTATCTCTTTTGTGAATCTGGCCCTAAGCTTTTAATGGTCTAGAGAAAACTAAGTTTTTTTCAATCCGATCATTAAAACAGCCTTGCCTACACACGATCGTGAAAAAAAATGCTCTAGCAAAGGGCGGTGACGTAGAACAACACGTACGACGGCACTATAAAGGGGAAGTTCCATTCAGATGGCGCCACCCTTGGGGCTGCTTTTGCTGATTTTGTGTTAGTGAAAGACGATTCGCGCTTTTCAGTCTGTTACAGCGTGATGAATGTGCTATCTCCATTACAAACACTAGTTTTACCAGAACGAGCGCTCCAGTCTCATAACTTGTTTCTGAGCATGCACGGTTTTTTCACGTCGTTAAAGCCTACACACAACCGTTTTTTACGACGTTAAAAACGACGTGAAAAACTAGAGCATGTTCGAAATTTTTAATGCCCATTTTTTACATCGTGAAAAATGCTTTGGAGCCCACACACGATCGTTTTTAATGACATTAAAAAAAAACTCAAATCTCATGAAAGTCCGACCAAAGTAGTGCAGGAACACATGCAGATCGTTCATTTCATCAGTTCAGTCAAAATGGATGAAGCATTCATCAGATTTTCATCAGTGCTCATCAGTTTTTTTTACATCCACTACAAATGCAAAAATGGATGAAAAACTGACCAGTTGTCAGTTTACATCTGTTTTTTATCCGATCTGTTTTTTTAACGGAAAAAGAAAAATAGAGCTTTGATCAGTTTCCAGAAACGGAAGATGGATGCGGATGTAAATGGATAATCAACCATTTACATCAATTTTTTCCATAGAGATGCATCGATGTCTGTTTTCCATCAACTGATGGATGAAAAACAGACAAACGGACAGCATATATGAAAGGGGCCTTAAAGTTGCTGCGACCAAGTTGCATAGTTATGACCAGTACTCATTGGAAAACATTGGGTTTGGCTTGTCATGTGATTTTGGACCCCAAACTCACATGATAAGTTGCACATGGGTGAATGGGGCCTTATGGTTCTATTCTGCTTATAAATGAGTGCAAACCACAATACTGATTTTATGGATGTAGTGAATGGTACTTCCCACATACACCTGTTTGAAGTCAATTTCTTAGTTTGTTCATTTGAGACATGAGACAAAGGAACATGAGGAATTGGGTGTGTGCCTTTTATAACAACATGAAAATAGAGACTAATGGCAGAACACACGAAAAGCGCGTGAAAATTTCCGTTCTGCGAAGGATCAGACGATTTTCTACTCGTTGATGCTCAGCAAGTAATACCCAATATCGATATTGTGAACGAAAAAGACAGATTGAAAGAAATTGAAAAATGTTGTCGTATCGAACGATATTTTATTTGTTGGTGTGAAGGTTGTCCGTAAAACATCTCTTGAACATTATCACGCATGAGCCAAACTAGTAGACAACCCCACTTGTACGTGAGATGTCAACACTACGTATGAAATCGGTTGCTCTTTTAAAGATTTATTTTGATTGGTTAATGATTTTGACCAACGTACGCCATTTGGTTGGTTGGCGGTCGAGTGATCGGACGATTTTCTAACCGTGTATTCCTGCTATACCATTAACAAACATTGATATAAGGTGGCAGAGTGAATGAAGTATTGAAAGATGCATTGCCAAACAATCGAAAGATAATGCAAAAAAAAAGAAGGGGGAAGAATAAAAATATGATAGTACCGAGCTCTATAAAGAAAGAAAAAAACATTCAGAATTTGTTTCGTTACTCAATTTTTAAGTACTGTATACAGAGCCTTGAAAAAGTAATAATTTCCCTTGAAATGTTCCACATTTTGTCATGTTACAACCAAAAATATAAATGTACTGTATTGGGATTTTATGTGATAGCCCAACACAAAGTGGCACAAAATTGTGCAGTGGAAGGAAAATGATAAATGGTTTTCAATTATTTTTTTTTATAACTATCTGAAAAGTGTGGCGTGCATTTGTATTGAGCCCCCTTTACTCTGATACCCCCCCCAACTGTGTAATTTAATCTCAGTATAAATACAGCTGTTCTGTGAAGCCCTCAGAGATCTGTTAGAGGACCTTAGTGAAAGTCAAGAAACACACTAGACAGGTCAGGGATAAAGTTGTGGAGAAGTTTAAAGCAGAGTTAGGTTACAAAAATATATCTAAAGCTTTGAACATCTCATCTCAATCCTAATTGCATAGGAGATATACTTGTAGGCTCCTATAATTATGGAGTATTTTTTTTATAAATTGATTACACATTGCACCCCCACTAAACGCATCTGGTGTCTTTCTGTGTATGTGGGTATGGATATGTGGCACTATTTCTCAGGATGGCCATTGGTGTGTGACCCATGCTTGGCATAGATTGGCTTGAAGGCCCTGCCCCGTATGTAACTCCCTGTATATTGGTCCCATGGTGGTGAGTGCGCACCATCTCTATGTTGGGACAAAACGCTGGAACGCAACACACCCGCACTTCCTGGTCGCGGGAGCTCGATATGCGCGCGCACTTCAGATGCGCGCGCATATTCTGCATGCGCGCGTATTCGCATGAGCAAGGACGTGATTTTGGTGGAACCAGAGGTGCGGGGTGGAACGCAGGGGGTCCCCGCACTTCCTGGTTGTATGATGGCGTGCATCCAGTGTATACACACGCTGATCAGGGACACCCAGGACATTGGGATGTTGGCAGCAAACAGCCCCATCATGGCTCCTGTCCTGCAACACAAGGGGGAGCAGGTAAGGACTCTTTCATCTGACCACCTGGGCAGTGTCCCGCATCTTAGTTCACGCTCACTCCTTCCATTCTTTTGTGACCCCTGTCATCAGACATGAAAACAAGGAGGCTATTGATTCTTCAGCTGTGCAGGGATTACCTTGACACAATATGCCTCTATACCACACTTGTGCTCGCTTTCCTGGGGTGGCATTTTGGATGGGTGGGGTCCTGAGAGAGGGGTGGGATCTGCCAATCAGTGGCCATTAGTGCTGGGGGCCACCCTTGCACATGTGCATACACACATATACCTATATTAAGGAGGACACGCAGCAGGAGAGAGGTATCGCTGGCCATCTAGGCTTTGAAGAAGGGGGTACGCCCCAGAAACGCGTCAGCCATTCAGATGTCTGAGGTTCTACTGGCAGGTGCCGTAAGGTCCAGTCCAGCTGTCTGAAAAGCGCTTACTTATAAATCTCTTGTGAGTAGGACCATTGCTTTTTATTCTGTTTTTAATTAAAAAAAATTACGTGGTAATGCACAAGGTCGGTGTGCCCTCCTTTCTTTTCTTTTTGTTCTACAAAGTATTGCCACACTTTTCAGATATTGAAAAAAAATGAAAACCATTTATAATTTTCCTTCCACTTCATAATTATGTGCCACTTTATGTTGGTCAATTACATACAATACATTTACGTTTTTGGTTGTAACATGACAAGATGTGGGAAATTTCAAGGGGTAGGAATGCTTTTTCAAGGCATTGTATGCCTGTAGGTCTAGTTTGAAAAGAGAGAGAACATTTGAGTTTGTGGTGAAAAGAACACTGTATCGCGGGGCGTGGCCGCGGCATGGACGTGTGAGGACGTGTCTGTAGGGAGCTCCATCCACCCGCCGTTCTAACAGCATCCACAGCAGACATCCGCCGGGTCCTTTTACTCCACAACTATGCCGGCTAAGCAGCGGAAGACCTCGCCGCAACCACAGCGATCCTCCCGGCACCGATCCGGTTCTCTGGACGTTTATTTCATGGAGCGGGGACGCGCTCCGGAGACTCCCAAGATGGCGCCGGCGAGCAGGTACAAGGCCTCACACGCGGCCTCTCCTATCCCTTCGCCGCAGCAGCCTTCCCCTCCTCACTCGCCACAGCTTCCCACCTCCCCTGCTAGCACGGTCAGCTCCTTGCCTGCAGCGGGGCCCTTGAATGAGATGATGGGGGATGCAGATCTTAGAGCACACATCTTGGCTCTCCCCACAAAAGCTGATCTGGAGCTGTTTGCTGGCAGGGTCGAGAAGGCCCTAAGGCAGGACATTGAGGCCTTGCAGGCGGACACTGCACACATTGGGGGTAGAGTGGAGGACCTAGAGGCAAAGTGGGATGTGGTTGCTCCGGCCCTGCAGTCTCTCCATGAACACTGCAAGAGACAGGACCGCAGGATTGAAGCCCTAATCGATCAAATGGATGACTTCGAAAACAGAAGCCGCAGGGTTAATATCCGTATCAGAGGCTTGCCCGAAGCCACTGGCCCCAGGGATATTGTGCCCTCCTTACAGGGCCTCTTTAAGCAGGTTCTCGGCCGAGATGCACCTGACCGCATCGAAATTGACCGGGCACATAGGGCGCTGCGCCCACCGTCGGATGACCCTGACAAGCCACGAGACATTATTTGCAAATTGCATAAATACTCCCTGAAAGAAAGCATAATGGCCCATGTCAGGGGGGTACGTCATGTGGACTTTGATGGGGCACAGTTATCTTTTTTTCCGGATCTGTCTAGACGTACCCTGATGCAGCGCCGTGCTTTGAAACCGTTACTTGCAGCACTGCAGGATGCCCAGCTAACCTATAGATGGGGCTTTCCTTTCCAGCTCTCCGTGACTAAGGATGGTCGCCAGGTTGTTCTACGCACCGTGGATGATTTGCCACACTTTTTGCAGAAGCTGGGCCTCCCTACCATCGATGTTCCAGACTGGAAGTCCGCTCCTGAGATTCCCTTGCCCATGCAATCGCAACCTTGGCGTACGGCCCGGCGTAAGGGCCGCAACAGGCGCCGCTCCCGGATGGATGCTCCCCATAAAGATCTGGCTTCTCAGCCCTCATCTCCCCCCCAGAGGGGGTCCTGAATGATCTACTGAGCCGTGGGTGACGGTGGACTGTCTGCCAGGTTTTTCTTATACTGCACACGAGTTGAGGGCACTGTTATAGATGCTTTATTATGTTTGACTGTTCTTCGCATTTTTTATGCTGCTGTGGTATTTTTCCTGTGGGCGACATCCTCTGTGGGTGTCTTGCCACTCTAATGATATGCGGCGGGCTTACTCCCTGTGGGCGGGCCCGCACCTCATGCTGCGCTTCTTCCCCCACGTAGGCCGACTCCATGGAGTCCTGTCCCATGGTTGGGATCCCGGGTTGCTCGCTGACCTTCTCCCTATGCCGGCTTGCCGACGGGGTGGAGGTCCCCGACCAATCGGATTTGGATACCTCGGGGGGTTTTTTGAACCACCTCCCTTTTGGAGGCTATTATGTGTTATGTTTTGTTTTTGTTCTCACGTTTTCCTTTTTTTTTCGTTCTCAATGTCTTTTTCAGTACTCATTACACCGCGGTTTGGATGTCTGCAGATCTCTCTCCCCTCCTGGCTAGGGGGGGCTCCCCGAATATCTACCCTATGGCTTCCTTAAAGGTGACGTCCTATAACGTCCGAGGGCTGGGATCCCCCAACAAACGCAGTAAGTTGTGGCTCGAGACTAAACGCCTAGGGGCACATGTTCTTTTTCTGCAGGAGACACACTTTCGCACCGACTCGGTCCCCCGCCTGCCTACGCACCTTTATTCTCAATGGTTCCTCAGTAATTCGCCCCGCTCTAAGTCTAGTGGAGTCGCTATAGCTATACACAAGGCCTGCCCTTTCGTCCTGTCAGAACAGCTGGCTGACCCGAATGGCAGATTTGTTTTCATTAAGGGGCACATCATGGGTCGTATGTTTACATTTGCAACCGTGTACGCACCGAACTCTGGTCAGCTTACCTTCCTGGACTCCCTCCTGGATTCCCTCTCCCATTTCCGGGAGGGTCAGCTGATTCTAGGGGGGGATTTTAATGTTAGCCCTGACCCTGCCATGGATACATCCTCCGGACGCTCTGCCCACTCTTTTGCTTTCCTGAAACGTTTCCGGAAGACTTTACAAACACACCATCTTGTGGATTGCTGGAGAACGCTCCACCCGAGGGTGAAGGACTATAGTTATTATTCGGCGACACACGCTGTGTACACCCGGATAGACCTACTGCTGATGGACCAGTTCACCCTGGACTCTTTGTCCGGTGCGTCGATTGGTTCCATCACCATGTCGGATCACGCCCCGGTGTCCCTATCTATACACCCGCTGGTTTCTGGTGCTAAGTCTTGGACTTGGCGCCTGAATGAGAATATTCTAGATGATGTTGTAGCCCGCAAGAGCGTTTCCGACACTATCACTCATTATTTCTCTGAAAACGCCTCGGCGGAGGTAGGGGCGGCATCGGTCTGGGAGGGGCACAAGGCAGTGCTACGGGGGGAGCTCATATCACAGGGAGCGCGTCTGAAAAAAGCGCGGGAGGGAGACCTTCAATCCCTGTTGCGGAAAATACAAATCGCGGAAACTGAACATAAGAGACGCTTGACGCCGGAGCTGTCGGCTAACTTAGAATCCCTTCGCGTGGAGCTAGCTACTTTGCTCGACACCCGTATACGTGAGCGTCTGCGTCGTGTGTCCTTTAAATTTTACGAGTATGGTAACAAATGTGGACGTCTCCTTGCCAGGGCTTTGAGGAAACAGCGTGATTCAGGTCATGTGCATAAACTTCAAGTAGGGTCGGGTCCCCCGGTGGTTCATCCCTCTAAGATAGCGGCCGTTTTCAGAGATTACTATGCTCAATTGTACCACCTGCCTGCCATACTCCCGGGTCTTACGGAGGCGCAGAAACAAGAACGTATCCGTGACTATTTAGCTGAAGCCCGAACCCCTCAACTCTCCCTCAAGACTAGTAAGGTCCTAGAATCCCCGATTACTTCTGAGGAGTTAGAAATTGTTGTGAAGGGCCTGCCAACGGGGAAGAGCCCTGGCCCCGATGGCTACACGAATGCCTACTACCGTGCCTTCCTTCCCCTGCTCTCGGGCCCTATGTGCACCTACTTTAACGCGCTGGCCTCGGGTACCCCTATGCCTAAGGAGGGCCTGCTAGCCCATATATCGGTGCTGCCCAAGGAGGGGAAGGATTGTATGGTGCCGGGTAATTATAGACCGATTTCGCTCTTAAATACTGATATTAAAATCTTGGCGAAAATACTTGCAAATAGGTTGCAGCCCCTTCTTCCCTCTCTTGTTCATCCTGATCAAACGGGGTTTATTACCGGTCGGGAGGCGAGGGACAATTCGAATCGGGCCATTCAGCTGATTCAATGGGCACAGGTGCAGGCGGACCATCCACCCTGTCTCCTCCTGTCCACTGACGCCGAAAAGGCATTTGACAGGGTGGATTGGATGTATCTGCAGGCTGTATTGTCTAGATTGGGACTTGGACCGAAAATGCTTTCCTGGGTCTCCTCCCTGTATAGTGGCCCAGAGGCCCAGGTCAAGGTAAATGGCACTCTCTCTGACTCTTTCCCTGTTAGGAATGGGACAAGACAGGGCTGCCCGCTGTCCCCCCTTATTTTTGCCCTCACCCTAGAGCCTCTACTCAATAAGATACGTTCTAACCCTGATATCAAGGGCTTTTGTGTTGGCTCTCATGAACACAAGCTCTCTGCTTACGCGGACGATGTTCTCTTTTATGTAGCGAATCCCTTGCTTTCCCTCCCTAACATTATGATGGAACTGCGGGCTTTCGGAGCCCTCTCTAATTTCAAAATTAATTTTGCAAAGTCCGAAATCCTGTCGTTGAGTGTCCCACCGGACCTGCGTACACGGTTGCAATCCTCCTTCCCCTTTACATGGTGTGCTTCTCATATGAAATATTTGGGGGTTTACCTCACCCCCCTCTACTCCCAATTATACTCCAGTAACTACGCCCAATTGCTCTCCACCATCAAGGCGGACCTACGCCGATGGGACAGGGAGGTGTTCTCATGGATGGGCCGAGTCGGTGTGTTAAAGATGAATGTGCTCCCCCGCATTTTGTTTTTCCTTCAAATGGTGCCTATTTCTCTACCTGGGTCTTTTTTCTCGAGCCTGAACAGTGCGTTTCTCCGCTACATTTGGCAGGGCCGAAGTCCCCGTCTGGCCCTCCGTATTCTGCAAAGGCCGAAGCGACTGGGGGGTTTGGGTGTCCCAGACGTTCGCAGGTATTATGAGGCTATTGCCCTTCAGAGAATCCTGGACTGGCACCATGGAGTGTCCTCTAAATTATGGGTCCCCTTAGAGAAGTCCCTGGCAGGCCGTAACTTATCCCATGCCCCTTGGCTTCCTCAGACACAGAGAGGTTTATCCTCCCAGGTCTCCCTGACGTCAACTCACACCCTGAAATTGTGGGATGCTATGAATAAGACGGGGGGCCTTGCCCCCCCATTCTCCCCTCTAGCACCCCTGGGGGGTTTCCCCTGGTTTCGACCGGGGGAACACCCATCTTTTTTGCGCTCCTGGACAGCGGATGGCGAGCTGCGTTGCGGCAGGTTTTTTCAGGACCAGGGTTTGCTCTCCCTAGGGGAGCTTCGGGCTCAATATGGGGGATTCCCAATGGATAGCTGGAGACATGGACAGCTTAAGCATTTCGCACAGGGCCTGCCTCACGCCATACGCTCCCCTACATCCGCTACCCCTTTTGAGAGACTATGCATGTCCTCTTCCCCTGTCCCCCATGCAATATCCGTGCTTTATGGCTTGCTGCAGGACCGGGGTTCCCCTGGGAGGCCCGCTTATGTCCGGGAGTGGGAGAGAGACCTGCAACATACGTTTACTGACACACAGCTCAACCAGTTGTACCGCCTCACCCATTCCAGTTCAGTGGATACTAAAATGCAGGAAAATGGGTACAAGGTTTTGACCAGATGGTACAGGGTTCCCACTAGGCTCAGGCAGATGTACCCTATGGCCTCGGACGCCTGTTGGAGGGAATGCGGTCATAGGGGCACCTTTTTACATATGTGGTGGGAATGCCCTAAGCTGCGTCCTTTCTGGCAGGATGTTAGATCTCAAATCAATTCCATTCTTGACGTAGACCTGCCAGATTCTCCTATGAGTTTCCTCCTGCATGTTCCTGCCATTCCCCTTGGCCTGTACCGGAAATCTGTGCTACCGCACCTCCTGAATGCGGCTAGGCGGTTAATCCCTATTTTCTGGAAAACCAGCCGAGTCCCGTCCCGTTTGGACTGGATTCGGCTGGTAAACAATGTTAGGTCTGCGGAGGAGTGGATGGCAAGGTATAAAGATGAATATGATAAGTGGTACGGGGTCTGGGCTGCCTGGATACACTATGTGGGCGAGGGTGAGGGAAATGCTGCTACACCTTCCTCGGGAATTACTGAACGCATGACTGTATCTGCAGATTGATTGTTCTGATGATCACACTTGAGTACGCTTTATTTTTATTTTTTATTGTTATGCTGTTTTATGGTTTTTTTTTTTCTCTTCCTCTTTTTTTTTTACTTCATTGTTCCTGTTTTTTTTTTTTTTTTTCCTGTCTGAACCGGGGTGATTAGCCTACTTCTGGTCCTCTGCACCTTGCAGACTGACTAGGGACAATTTCATTTTGTTTTGGTTTATATGTATACTGGACCTTGCAATTGTAACCTCCGTCCCTTTTATTCAGCCTGTGGGGCTTCCATTTGGGCCCTTTGTTTTATCTCTTTGGTAATTCATACATGTACGGTTGGACGGCATTGTATGTTTCTTTTTTGTCTCTTTATTTTTCTACTGTTGTACAATGGAAAAATGTTTCTCTTTTTTCTATTTGAATAAATAAAGATTATATAAAAAAAAAGAACACTGTATCACATGTACAATGAAAAAGCTTATCTATCTGTAATGCCGCGTACACATGCTCGGAATTTCCGACAGTAAATGTTCGATGGGAGCTTTGTATCGGAAATGTGTCGGCCAGGGGCGCCCAACCAGTGGCCCGGGGGCCACATGTGACCCGCGGAACCCTCTGAGGTGGCCCGCGACCTCCTGCTCTGGGATGACGGGTTGGCAGGCCCAGATCGCAGGCTGTCGATCTCCCCACTCCCAGAGCATCAGCGTTGTAAATGAATCCGGCGGTAGAGAAAGCAAGCGGCTGTGGAGCAGAGATGCTTAAGCCAATGCTTTCTATATATCATATATAAGCAGCCTTAAAGCGGTAGTTCACCCTCACCCACATGATTTTACCATCGAGACAGGCATTGTAGCGCGAGCTACAGTATGCCTGTCCCGATTTTTTTAACCCCGGACTCACCTTGTTAACGGACATCGTAGATTTCGGCTCCCGCGGGGAATGGGCGTGCCTATGGAGAGGGAGGATGATTGACGGCCGGCCCTGGCACGTCACTCTCCCCGAAGACAGCCGGAGTAGGTCTCGGCTCTTCACGGCGCCTGCGCACAGGCTATTTCGGCTATTTCCGGAGAAGCGTGACGCGCCAGAGCCGGCCGTCAAACATCCTCCGTCTCCATAGGCACGCCCATTCCCCGGTATCTTCGATGAACGATTACAAGGTGAGTACGGGGGTAAAAAAATCGGGACAGGCATACTGTAGCTCGCGCTACAATGCCTGATTTTATGGTAGTAGAAAAAAAAAAAAAAATTTCCGTTCATAGGGTGAACCCCCGCTTTAAGCTCTTTTCAGGCAATTGGTCTGACCCAGTAGGACCCTCCATTCACCTTTGATGCGAATTGCTGAAAGAAAAGCATAATAGGATCCGTCCCCTTCCATTTGGGTGGATCGCAGGGGCCATAGGGTTGAGTGGGCTGTGTCCTCTCTGCATATGCAGATTGCACACGGACCTGTCATCCATCTGCTCTGCATATTGTGGCCCGGGACCGGGTACCAAGATGCTTAAATGGCTCTCACTCTTCAAAAGGTTGGGCATCCCTGGTGTAGGCCATCTGACATTTTCTGTCGGAATTTCCGTCAACAAAAATTTGAGAGCTGGTTCTCAAATTTACCAACAACAAAATCCGTTCTATATATATCAGGGTTTCAGTCCAACTCCTAATGCCGCGTACACACCATCACTTTATGTGATGAAAAAAAACGTCATTTTCTGTGAAGTAAAAAACGACGTTTTTAAAACTTCAATTTTCAAAAACGGTGTTGCCTACACACCAATCGTTTTTTCACAATGCTCTAGCAAAGCGAGGTTACGTTCACCACGTTTTTCCATTGAAGCTCGCTTCATAACTAGCTTCTGGGCATGCGCGGGTGTAAAAACGTCGTTTTAAACGTCATTTTTTGCTTCACACGGTCAATTTGTGTGAAGTAAAAAACGACGTTTTGAAAAACGACACATAAAATTGAAGCATGCTTCAATTTTTTTTTGTCATTTTTCACAAGACATAAAACAACGTTTTCCCCCACATACGGTCATTTAAAGTGACGTTTTTAAAAACGTCGTTTTTTTTCATCACATAAAGTGATGGTGTGTACAAGGCATAAAAAGCATAACTGTGTTCCTGAAGGGCTCAAGTTCACATGAATAGAGCCAATTTAAAAAAAACACATCGGAGAGGAAAAAATGTAATTGAAAAACTTTCACAGAGGAAACGGCAGTGGATTTTCATTATAGGGACCTTGCATCTAAAAACAATGTACATAGAGTTTGACCAATTGATTAATTAATTTCCTGAATAACTAGAAAAAAACAGAAAAAAAAGTGTACGTAGAGTGAGATTATATATATATATATATATATATATATATGCACACACACAACGTTATACCTTGCATTTCTATTCTATGTGGATGGGTTGTTTTACAAGATAAGGGTTCACATAAACTTTAAGGTAAGGACGTACACTGAATGGCACTAAGACCTAGTATATTTTAAAGCAGGGGTTGACAAATTTGCTTGGAATCTAGGAGCCAGCTAAAAAAGTTAGGAGCCAGAAAACGCACCCCGTCCCGACGAGCTTGCGCGCAGAAGCGAACACATACGTGAGCAGCGACCGCATATGTAAACGGTGTTCAAACCACACATGTGAGGTATCGCCGCAATTGGTAGAGCGAGAGCAATAATTCTAGCCCTAGACCTCCTCTGTAACTCAAAACATGCAACCTGTAGAGTTTTTAAACGTCGCCTATGGAGATTTTAAAGGGTAAAAGTTTGACGCCATTCCACGAGCGGACGTAATTTTGAAGCGTGACATGTTGGGTATCAATTTACTCGGCGTTACATTATCTTTCATAATATTAAAAAAAAATGGGGATAACTTTACTGTTGTCTTATTTTTTAATTTAAAAAAGTGTAATTTTTTCCCAAAAAAAGTGCGCTTGCAAGACCGCTGCGCAAATACGGCGTGACAGAAAGTATTGCAACGATCGCCATTTTATTCTCTAGGGTGTTAGGATAAAAAATATATATAATGTTTGGGGGTTCTAATTAGAGGGAAGAAGATGGCAGTGAAAATAGTTAAAAATTACATTAGAATTGTTTAACTTGTAATGCTTAACTTGTAATACCAACGGCCACCACCAGATGGCGCCAGCTTACACATCTGGTGGTAATAACTTGTAATACCAACGGCTCACCACCAGATGGCTCCAGCTCACAAAAAAGAGCCACCGCATATTAGCTCATTATGAAATACTTACCTCGGAACGAGGTGTGTAGAACTTACCTGGTCCACGCCGAGCGAGATATCATCTTGACTCGGCGTGTCTTCCGGGTATCGCCACTCCAGCGCTGTGATTGGCTGGAGGGGCGAGGACGTCACTCCCGCGCATGCGCGCGGGAGATTTAAATTCGGCAAGGTCCGGCGGGTGCCGGTCCTTTCGCCGTAGATCCCCCCTGCGCATGCGCCGCTGCAATCAGCGGCGCATTGCGAGGGGAATATCTCCTAAACTGTGCAGGTTTAGGAGATATTCTCCTTACCTACAGGTAAGCCTTGTTATAGTCAAAAAAGTGGGTTTACAACCACTTTAAGTTAATAATTTGTAGCGCCACCTTTTGCTGCGATTACAGCTGCAAGTCGCTTGGGGTATGTCTCTATCAGTTTTGCACATCGAGAGACTGAAATTTTTGCCCATTCCTCCTTGCAAAACAGCTCGAGCTCAGTGAGGTTGGATGGAGAGCGTTTGTGAACAGCAGTTTTCAGTTCTTTCCACAGATTCTCGATTGGATTCAGGTCTGGGCTTTGACTTGGCCATTCTAACACCTGGATATGTTTATCTGTGAACCATTCCATTGTAGATTTTGCTTTATGTTTTGGATCATTGTCTTGTTGGAAGACAAATCTCTGTCCCAGTCTCAGGTCTGCATGGTGGAAAGCTTTTGCGAGCGCGTTCCCATGATACAGCGGCGGCCATAGCCGCCAACTGTATCACTCGGCCCCGCCCCCCATCGTGCCGCGTCATCCAATGTGATTGACAGCAGCGCCAGCCAATGGCTGCGCTGCTATCAATCCGCCCAGCCTAGCCAATCAACGGCCAGGCTGGGAACCCAAGAACATCACATGGACGCGCCCGGGAATTTCGAACGGTCAGGTAAGTAAAACGGGGGCTCGGGGGGGGGGGGGGCGTTACCATCGGATGTTTTTTCACCTTAATGCACAGGCCATATCAGGAACTCTATATTAACCAGTGCACTGCAGGTCTGCCTTGCTGATCAACGTTGTTTGTTAAGCATTGGGTGTTTGGGCTCCTGCTTGCCGTGTGCTACGTTTATTTCTGTGTACCGATCTTGGCTTGTCCCCGACTACTTTTGTTTGCCTGTGACCCTGACCCTTGTTTATCCTTGTCTGCTTGTCGCCCTGACCTTGGCTTAACCCTTCACTATCTCTTGTGTCCTGAGTGGCTGCTTCCCCTCTCTCCCTACGGAGCGTGACCTAGGGGACTCTGGGGGCCGCGACCTGGATTCAGTTGCAGCTAAGGCCATCCACACCACTAGAGGCTCTGGTGAATATCAAATGGATCTTAGATTCCGCGCCCTGGGGAATCTTGGGCTCAAGCTTCCCGTGGTATCCCTGTTTGAGCTCCAGTGGCCCTGTCCTCCATATCCACTCTGTGGTCCATCCGCAGCAGTCTGCCATACGGTTCACTACCTTGTGGTGCACTCCCGACTCCAACGGGGTGCATCTGTCATCTGGCCACAGGTGACCTGACATCACAGTCACTGTCTAATTATTATTATTATCATTATTATTATTATTATTTTGCTGGTTTAGGTAGTGAAGCCCTAACTCATTATACCAGTGGTGCTGTTAACAAGCCTCAAAATCTTTATTCCAATATTCAATATAATATAAGCTGTAGCACATGGCATTGCTGAGAGCCCATTCATGTTTGAAGTTCTGTAATGCAAACAAGTGCCATTCCTGCACACCATGGTAAACTAGCTGATCCTAGCAAAATAACAAATGAAAAAAAAATAAAATAAAAACACAGAGAAGTCAACCTAATACATATTTTAGAGGGTTTACAATATATATGTAGTCTTCTGTCAGAAAAACTGAAAAGTAAAACCTCAGAAATGCTCTGTAAATCCTCCTGATTCTGCTGGGAATCTTTCCAAAATGCCATGCCCCACATTTTCATACAAACATTTCTTAGTGCTGGTAATACTTTCCAGAACTATTTTAATCTTCAAACACATTTCTGGGGAAAAGGGAGCAAGATAGAAATCATGCATAAAATGATTAACACTGTTCTACAGAGTGCATTTTATATTTTGTCTAATGCTGAACAAACTGTCTTGTTTTAACAGTGTCTTATCTCTGACATCATCAGCATTAATCTAGAATGGAAGAATAAGCAAGTGAGGCAGGAAAGGAGAAATATAAGAATAGACAAACAAGGAGAGTACCATGGCAATGGAACAGGAGAATAACATAATACATCTAGGTAAGACGCTATGTTCTTCTACAGTGTAAAGCCCATGTGTTTTTTTTTTATGCTATCCATGTCCAGGTGGGATGTTCTCCCAACCTTTCTGTCCCATAACCAGGGCAGAAAATATGAAGAGATCTCTCCAAATTGAGGGGGAATTCCCTCTTATGCTAGCCATATGTCAGAGCTGAGCTGCTCAGCTATTGGATAATTGTCAGCACTCATGGTTTCCACAGTGGCTCACCTGGTGATCATTTCCTGCTTATCAGTCCCGCCTAAAGCCAGGCCTCTCTGGCTATTTAAACCGTCTTGTTCATTCCCTTCAGGCCTTCGCCTGATCAACATATCTGGAGAATCCCTGTTGTATTCCTGTGAAAGTCTTTGCTCGGCTGACATCCTTTCTGGTTCCTGATCCTGTTCTTCTGCCTCTGACTAAGCTGATCTCTGGTTTCCTGATTATTGGCCTGTCTGACTACCTGCTTTGGTTACCAATCCCTGGCTTATGTTTTGACCAGGTTTACTTATCTGTATAATTTCTACCATTATATTAAAAAGGTGCGATTTTTACAGCATTTCTGTCTCAGTCCGATTCATGGTTCCTAACACCATACAGGGCTCAAATTTCTCTTTCACTTCCTGCTAGATCAGCTTAAATTCAAGCCCTGGCAGGCTCTTTTGGTACCACCCAGTTTGAAAAAAAATGTCTGCCAAACAGTGCCTGCATCTAATCAGATGCAGTCACTGTTTAGGTATTTGGGCAAACACAGGTGCCAAGTCTGCTTGAACACAATTGCCAACAAAGGAAATTCCTCCATCCATGTTATTTAGAATGGATGGGGGAAAACGGATGGGGGAAAACGAGTGCCTTTCTCTTGTTCAACCTGCTGGCTGAAGGAGAGGAATCTAAGTGTGTATGGCTAGCCTTAGACAGTTGTAACCAGAATAAATAATTGTGTTAAAAGAGGTATAGCCTCCAAAAAGAGAGACATATTTCTACCCCTGTACAAATCATTCGTACGACCTCATCAGAAATAGGCAGTTCAGTTTTGGGCACCTGACAACCAAACTGATAAGAGGCATGCAGGAGCTCAACTATGAGGAAAGATTAGCTGAACTGAATGTATTCTCTCTTGAGAAGAGGCAACTAAGGGGGAATAAGATCAACATGTATACATACATAATTGGTCCATATAGTGAACGTGGTGTAGCGTTATTCACTTTCAGGTCATAGTTACATAGTTACATAGTTAGTCAGGTTGAAAAAAGACACAAGTCCATCCAGTTCAACCACAAAAAAAATAAACAAACAAAATAAAAAACACAGTAAAATCCCATACACCCAACTTCATACCCACAGTTGATCCAGAGAAAGGCAAAAAAAAAACAGTAGAGCATGATCCAATTTGCTACAGCAGGGGACAAAAATTCCTACAAATCTTAGTACTCAGTTATATTATGTACATTTAGGAAAGAATCCAGGCCTTTCTTAAAGCAATCTACTGAGCTGGCCAGAACCAGGTAATCACAATTACATTAGTATATATGGCAGACCAACCTTCCACAGAGGCAATCTTTGAGCACCACTAATGTGTCTCTCAGTCCTTTGAAGGTATGTAAGATACGTATGTACAATACGCCTGCCACAAATAAAAATGTTATACAAAAAGAATAGACAGGCTGTCTGGAATATATAGGACACATTGTAGTATAGAAAATATATACATTTAAAAAAAAGATTGATTTTCCCACATAGGAGACGTACTAATGGCTGTATATATAAATATATATACCGATGTGTGTGTACACACACATACATATACTGTATAATAATAATGCCTTGAAATTATATTTGTTATAATATATAGTTTGCTAGTACTTCTAACCCAGACAATCCTCTACAACAGTTTTTCATTACACTGATAGAATATAACAAATAAACTACTTCATATGCAAACATAGGAGTATTATAAAAAGTAATGCTTACTCACCAATGTTTACTCAATCATTGTTCTAACCGTGCAAACATAATAAAATCACAGTTCCTTCCTCTCATTAAAATGCTTCTACTGTACTAAAATAATTGTACAATTAAAAAAGGACAACTATACCATTCAGGATTCAGTAATTGCAGCGTGTACCTGCTTGAAAGGTTACTTGGGGTTTGCTCCTAATAGGCCACAATGCCTTTTATATGCTAAATGTATAATGCAGATTTACAGTGCCTTGCGAAAGTATTCGGCCCCCTTGAACTTTGCGACCTTTTGCCACATTTCAGGCTTCAAACATAAAAATATAAAACTGTAATTTTTTTTGAAGAATCAACAACAAGTGGGACACAATCATGAAGTGGAACGAAATTTATTGGAGATTTCAAACTTTTTTAACAAATAAAAAACTGAAAAATTGGGCGTGCAAAATTATTCAGCCCCCTTAAGTTAATACTTTGTAGCGCCACCTTTTGCTGCGATTACAGCTGTAAGTCGCTTGGGGTATGTCTCTATCAGTTTTGCACATTGAGAGACTGAAATTTTTGCCCATTCCTCCTTGCAAAACAGCTCGAGCTCAGTGAGGTTGGATGGAGAGCGTTTGTGAACAGCAGTTTTCAGTTCTTTCCACAGATTCTCGATTGGATTCAGGTCTGGACTTTGACTTGGCCATTCGAACACCTGGATATGTTTATTTGTGAACCATTCCATTGTAGATTTTGCTTTATGTTTTGGATCATTGTCTTGTTGGAAGACAAATCTCCGTCCCAGTCTCAGGTCTTTTGCATCAGGTTTTCTTCCAGAATGGTCCTGTATTTGGCTCCATCCATCTTCCCATCAATTTTAACCATCTCCCTCGTCCCTGCTGAAGAAAAGCAGGCCCAAACCATGATGCTGCCACCACCATGTTTGACAGTGGGGGATGGTGTGTTCAGGGTGATGAGCTGTGTTGCTTTTACGCCAAACATAACGTTTTGCATTGTTGCCAAAAAGTTTGATTTTGGTTTCATCTGACCAGAGCACCTTCTTCCACATGTTTGGTGTGTCTCCCAGGTGGCTTGTGGCAAACTTTAAACGACACTCTTTATGGATATCTTTAAGAAATGGCTTTCTTCTTGCCACTCTTCCATAAAGGCCAGATTTGTGCAGTATACGACTGATTGTTCTATGGACAGAGTCTCCCACCTCAGCTGGTAGATCTCTGCAGTTCATCCAGAGTGATCATGGGCCTCTTGGCTGCATCTCTGATCAGTCTTCTCCTTGTATGAGCTGAAAGTTTAGAGGGACGGCCAGGTCTTCGTAGATTTGCAGTGGTCTGATACTCCTTCCATTTCAATATTATCGCTTGCACAGTGCTCCTTGGGATGTTTAAAGCTTGGGAAATCTTTTTGTATCCAAATCCAGCTTTTAACTTCTCCACAACAGTATCTCGGACCTGCCTGGTGTGTTCCTTGTTCTTCATGATGCTCTCTGCACTTTTATGCGCTTTCAACGGACCTCTGAGACTATCACAGTGCAGGTGCATTTATATGGAGACTTGATTACACACAGGTGGATTCTATTTATCATCATTAGTCATTTAGGTCAACATTGGATCATTCAGAGATCCTCACTGAACTTCTGGAGAGAGTTTGCTGCACTGAAAGTAAAGGGGCTGAATAATTTTGCACGCCCAATTTTTCAGTTTTTTATTTGTTAAAAAAGTTTGAAATATCCAATAAATTTCGTTCCACTTCATGATTGTGTCCCACTTGTTGTTGATTCTTCAAAAAAAATTACAGTTTTATATCTTTATGTTTGAAGCCTGAAATGTGGCAAAAGGTCGCAAAGTTCAAGGGGGCCGAATACTTTCGCAAGGCACTGTAATGTTTAAAATATTGAACACCAACAGGTGAGGCTGATTCATAGGAAATAATTGGGCTTTTAAGGACTTTGGAATTATGTATAATGCTAAACTGCACTGTATTATACATAATTCCAAACATGAAAATAGTTTGTTCTACTTAAAGTGGAGTTCCACCCATAAATATAACATTACATCAGTAGTTTTAAAAAAATGTCATTAGTCCTTTACGAATTTTTTTTTTTTTTTTAGATGCCTTCAAAGTGTTGTTGCTAGGCAGAATAGTTAATCTTCCCACTTCCTGCACCTAGGTGCTTAATGCTTCCTAACCTACACCGCACAGACTCCTGGGAATGTAGTGGGTGTAACTTTCCAGGAGTCTGTGCACTCCCCAGTCTCAAAGAATCATGTGACTTGGACAGCACAGGTGCTGAAACCTGATCTGACACTGCTTGTGCAGCACTGAGCATGTGCGAGATTTGCAAGGCTGAAATCTAGGAAGTCATACAGTCTGGCTTCATGATGCCCACACTTAAGATGGCCCCAGTCAATTTCTATTTTATAAAGTGTCTAAATGCTGTAACAACCTAACAAAACGGATCTTGGTTTACAGACTAACTTTACTAGAATACATTAAGCTTGTGTATTACAGGGGTATTTATATTTAAAAAGTCAAATTGTGTCCGGAACTCCGCTTTAAAGGGTGGTCAAGTGTACCGGTACATTTGCTGTTCTACTAATACTAGCAAGTCTTACAATAATGAATGCAGTTGATACATCCTTATTGCAAATCATTGTTCAAGCTGTCATACTAGTGAAATATGACATATTCGGAGATAAATACATAATATCAGCTCCTAGCATCTGCCAGCAAGAGCTAAATTACATTGAAAGAGGGGGGAGTTGCCAAGGGAATTAATAACACAAACAAGTCATTTTCTTTTGGCTTGGAAGACAGAGTCTCTGCCCAATTCTCCTTGTTCCTATAGTTGATTCTATTACATTTGAGAATGCACAGCCAAGAAAAATAGGTAACCAGGAAAATAGATTTAGGAGCAAAATACTTTGTAGTTGTTTTGTATGAATTATTCAAGCAATCTAATATCAGCCGTATTAGAATGAATTAAGGTCTTCTTCAGATACAAGTGTTGTCGCTTGTGATTTTTAAAGCGTGATTTATGTGTCGCCCATTCACTTCAACGGGCTGCCCTATGTGCATTTGTCACCCAAAAGAGGCTTCTGCTTTTTTTTTCTGGACGAGGTTATTTTTATATTTGTACTGTACACTTCATGTCCAACAAAGCTACAGATGAATGTGAACAATAAACCAATCCAGAAACAGAATTCTGTCCCCAGGATGATAATGACACCGAATTCTGTTCTGGTGACAACTCAAAATTTTGGATTTGACCATTACTTTGAGTCCCAATCAGGGTGGATACAAATCTATTATTTAAAAAAAAGAAAGAAAATGGGTAAATAAAAAAAAAAAAAATCGGATTTTTGGAATTTAAAATCATATTTTTTGGATTTTTATTGAATTTATTTTAATAAAATGCTTTTGGAGTAAAAATCTATCTACAGATAGTTTTTTTTTTAAGATAAATTAATAATTTAGTTTATTCTGCATGAAACAGAGCTTAGTTATGTAGCATGAGGCTGTATTCTGCATTATTTTCATTTTTGGTTAACTCATTCAATGAATCCAAGCTCTGCAAGCTGAGATAACATGCACTGCATTGATGCATTCACACAATTTCACAGCAACCATGAGATAAAACAAGGTTCAGGAATATGCCCTTATCCTATTGTTTTTGCAAATCTATGTACACTACAAACTGAATAATTTAATCAGTTCTGATATTGCTGTTTTACTAACCTGACAGCTTATTATTTTTAATAGGAAACCTTAAAAGGGGTTGTAAAGGTTCTTTTTTTATTTTCCTAATAGGTTCCTTTAAGCTAGTGCATTATTGGTTCACTAACTTTTTCCTTTGATTTCCCTTCTAAATGTTTTTTTTCCTTTGTCTGAATTTCTCACTTCCTGTTCCTCCTCAGTAAGCTTTCCATCATCATCCGAGCCGTTCTGGCTGGGGGTTAGTCAGCCAGAACAGCTTACTGAGGAGGAACAGGAAGTGAGAAATTCAGACAAAGAAAACAAAGAAAAAAAACATTTAGAAGGGAAAATTAAGGAAAGGGTAAGTGAACCAACAATGCACTAGCTTAACTGCTTGCCGACCAGCCACCGCAGTTATACGGCGGCAGGTCGGCTCTGCTGGGCGAGAGCACGTAGTATAATGTCACCTCGCCCAGCAGCCAATAGGGGGGCGCGCTCGCCCCCGACTCCCGTGCGCGTGCCCGGTGGGCGCGATCGCCACCGGGCACCCGCGATCGCTCGTTACAGAGCGAGGACCGGGAGCTGTGTGTGTCAGGGAGAGAAATGCTGATCTTCTGTTCATACAATGTATGAACAGCAATCAGTCATTTCCCCTAGTGAGGCCACCCCCCCTACAGTTAAACACACCCAGGGAATATGCTTAACCCCTTTCTCGCCCCTAGTGTTAACCCCTTCCCTGCCAGTGGCATTTTTATAGTAATCCAATGCATTTTTATAGCACTAATCGCTATAAAAATGCCAATGGTCCCAAAAATGTCCAAAGTGTCCAAAGTGTCCGCCATAATGTTGCAGTACCGACAAAAAAATCGCTGATTGCTGCCATTACTAGTAAAAAAAAAAAATTTATAAAAATGCCATAAAACTACACCCTATTTTGTAAACGCTATAACTTTTGCGCAAACCAATCAATAAACCCTTATTACAATTTTTTTTTTTAATGAAAAATATGTAGAAGAAGAATACGTATCGGCCTAAACTGAGGAAAAAATAGTTTTTTTTATTTATTTTTGGGGGATATTTATTATAGCAAAAAGTAAAAAATATATATTTTTTTCAAAATTGTCGCTCTATTTTTGTTTATAGCGCAAAAACTAAAAACCACAGAGGTAATCAAATACCACAAAAAAAAAGCTCTATTTGTGGGGAAAAAGGACGGCAATTTTGTTTGGAAGTCACGCCGCACGACCGCGCAATTGTCAGTTAAAGCGACGCAGTGCCGAATCACAAAAAGTTCTCTGGTCTTTGACCAGCAATATGGTCCAGGGGTTAAGTGGTTAAAGGAACCTATTTAGAAAATAAAAAATTAACCTTTACAACCCCTTTAAATTTGGAAGCAAATATTAAAGATTCTAACTACTAGCAAAAAAAAAAAAAAAAGTCCTTACATTTAAAGAGCACCTGTCATTTCAGATCCATCATGGCAGTGCCCGTTAGTGAGCATCCACTCACCTGCTGCCGCCACGCCACCTTGGTGTGTCAACGCCGCATCACCAGCTTCCCCATTAAAGTGACTGGGACTTCGGTGAGTCAACAGCGGGTCAGAGGAGGAGCCTCTGCGGGACAGAGATGACAGTTGCTCTTTAAAAACAACAACAATACAAATATGATGGGGTTTTAACTGTATGCATAACATCTACTGAATCTACACGTCTCATTCCTTTACAAAATACCAAAGATATGATAGTTAATCCTCATTTTAGGATAGTGGCCAGGGCAAATATCATAGAGACATTTTGATTCAAACTTCAAATATCTTTCAATTCTCTATTTTCTATTCTGTAGAGCCATTCTCTTCATGCAGTGATGACGACAAACAAGCCTGAAGAGTTTTATCTGTGCTATAAAACATCAGTTCTGGATAGTCAAGGGGCATGAAGAAAGTATTTACAAGGCTCTGCCCACTAATTTAAACTGAAGAAGAACCCACTCATTTTAGGAACTTGTAATGAAATGAAACGTGTAAATAATATATTTTATTAGGAAAGCTCTACTGTGCTTTGTACCGGTTCATTGAAGGGCTTTTTGGTTCACTTTCTGTCCATGTAGCTCCCACACACTATAATCAGGAAAAAGTGATCTGGGGAATGCAAACGTCATTTATGCTTCTCAGATAAGTTCTCCTGTATTTGGAATGTGAATGAGGCCTATTACTTGTGTAGCGCCTGTGTACTTTCAGTACCGGTGCCATTTTAAATTTAAGGGGGATGACTCTGAGAGAGTTAGTTAGCTCATCCAGCTGATTTGTCTAAATTGGGTCTCTGTTTCAGCTGGGCTGTACTGTGGGCTCATTCTGTTGTTGCTGGGGTGCTATACCACCCCGGGGCGACAGGTGGCGACAGTGGAGACCAAGCTGGGGTGCCTCTTGCCAGTAGCCAATCAGGAGGGTTTTTCCCTCGCGGGGCATGCTGGGAGAGGGTACTTCTGGAGCAGACGCCATTGGGCGGGGTTCTTGTTCCTGGTGCGGCACCCACCTTCAGGGTGACCACACATGACGGCCCCCGGCGAGATGGCCTACCAGGCCGGGGTGCGTGTGCCATGCGGTGTTTCTGGAACATTTGAAGCTGTGGCGGGGCCCCAGTATTCGACTGGGTCCCCAATTCTAAAAGGATTCCAAGCGAGATAGCTGTTCGGTGGGGAGTCCGCCTGAGGAGAGCCAAGAGAGGCTGGCGATCCAACAGGGCCTAGACAATCCATCAGGATCGAGGTAACCGGACACTGAGAGGTTGGATATCAGCAACCTGTCAGTCGGTAACCTGAGGAGAAAAAAACTACCCGAGGAAAATTCAAGCGCAAATTCTACCAAGGAGGATTTTCCTCCATTATCTACGTTCTAGGAAAAGGTCTGTGGCAGAGACTTGTTTTCCTCAAAGTTCCGAGTGATACCCTGGCTGCCAGCTCGGTGTGAGAGGCCTGTCCAGGTACACTATACTCACTCCAGCTGGAGTGTCGACGCAAGTAAAAGTGTTGTGGGAAGCAGGACTGCTTCTGTACTACTGAACCTGAATCTGCTATTTCTCCTCCTCATCCATCTTTGCTATATACCTCAAGTTTATTGTTTACCGTGTTGGGTAAAATAAAAGCACAAAAAAAGACACCTGCTGTTTGGACATTCCATCATTGCTGCTCTCATCATCTACCCTTAGACGCTCAGAGGTAACACGCCATCCCAATCTATAACCAGCGGCTCCTTCGGGAGTGAGCACTACACTTGATTATAGGGACTGGCTATATTTTTTTAGCAGAGACCCTAGAGAATAAAATGGTGATCGTTGCAATATTTTATGTCACACTGTATTTGCGCAGCGGCCTTTCAAATGCAATTTTTTGGAATTGGCCAGTCCTGCCCAAACAGTCCTTCTTTTCAATCTAAATCCACAAAGCAATGTTTGTGCATTAGCTTATAAATAAAGTTTAAGAATATTCAAACTCGACATTATTCCACAATATACAGAACTTACAGATACAAGGGAATGAAAAGCTGTAAATGTTTGTTTTAGGAACTCTGTAATTCATCACAGGAAACCCAACTCACATCTGAAGGATGAGTGAAGCGGCTCTTTGTAACAACCCCACCCATGTATAATCACATGTTTACACTGGACACAGAGCAGAGTATAGCTTGTCTTTGCACAATGTTCAACCAATAAAATGATGTGAACCCGTCTAGTCACAACAAAGCTTTCAGGGAAAGAGATGAACTGACTGTTAAAGCATTTCTGTCATAATAAAACATGCATAAGAACATTGAAATCCTTGTAAAGCCAAATAGGAAGAGAAGAACACCCACACTTAAGCAGCAGGCTATAAAGTATATAACTAATTCTTTAAATATAATAACTGGTATGTTATTTATATAGATCCTTCCACAGAAATCTATTATATTGTTGCCAAGGAAAGGAGATACAATCCCGTTCATTGAAATCAACAGTCGCTATTTTTTTGGCCTTCTACACTAAAGCAAAAAGCTGTATTTACCAGAAGGACATATACTGTATGTATGTCTTATGCACAGATGTATCCACCGAAAATAGGGGAATCGCAATTTATCAGATAGAAAAAAAAGTGGCAGTAATGGCCGCCAAAAATTATCGGCCGATAATAGCGTAAAAAAAAAAAAAAAACCCCATTGATTCTAATTTATATTAACCCTTTCATGCCTAAGCCTTTCTCTGACATTTGTTGCTTACAAGTTAAAATCCACATTTTTTTACTAGAAAATTACTTAGAACGCCAAAACATTATATAATCTGCTGGATTCACGTAGGGCGGTGTATGTTTTAGCCGGCGTAGCGTATCGTATTTACGCTACGCCGCTGTAAGTCAGAGAGACAAGTGCTGTATTCACAAAGCACTTGCCTCCTAAGTTGCGGCGGCGTAGCGTAAATGGGCCGGCCTAAGCACACCTAATTCAAATGTGGAACAGGGGGGTGTGTTTTATGTTAATGATTCGTGACCCGACGTGATTGACGTTGTTAACGTGTACATATCCCAGTGTGCATTGCTCCAAAGTACGCCGCAAGGACGTATTGGTTTCGACGTGAACGACGCGGGAACGACGTCCATACTTAACATTGGCTAGACCAGCTATTTGTTCGACTAACTTTACGCCGGAAAACGCCTTACGTAAACTGCGTATCTTTACTGCGACGGGCAAGCGTACGTTCGTGAATAGGCGTATCTCGCTGATTTACGTATTATAGGCGTAAATCATCGTTCACGCCCCTAGCGGCCGGCGGAACTAGACAGCTAAGATACGACAGCGCAGGCAGTCGTATCTTAGCTACATTTAAGTGTTTCTCAATTTGAGAATACACTTAAATGTACGACGGCGCAGATTCAGAGTTACGACGGCATATCTACTGATACGCCGCCTTAACTCTTTGTGAATCTAGCTAAATATATTTTAGCAAAGAGCCTAATGGTGATCGTTGCAATATTTTATATCACACTGTATTTGCGCAGCGGTTTTCCAAATGCAGTTATTTTTTTTTGGAAGAAATACACTTTCATGAATTAAATAAAAACAAGACAGTAAAGTTAGCCCAATTATTTCAAAAATGATTTCAAAATGTATACAGAATACCTTTTTAGAGTTACAGAGGAGGCCTAGTGCTAGAATTATTGCTCTCGCTCTTATTATTGCGGTGATACCTCATGTGTGTGGTTTGAACACTGTTTACATTTGGGGACATAACTTACGTATGTGTGTAATATATATAAAAAATGTTTAAACTGGCCCTTTAAAAAAAAAATTCGGATCACTTTTATTGCTGTCAGAAGGAATGTAAACATCCCTTGTGACAGTAATAGGCATTGACAGGTACTCTTTATGGAAGAATCTGGGGTCTATAAGACCCCAAATCCCTCAAGTTTGGCAGTTTTGAATACTGAAATGTTTTTTAAATTTGGCGCCTTTAACGTGGTTATAAACCCATATTAAAAAGAAAACAACCCTGCTACACAAAGGCACAATGAGCTACTAGCTCATTATGAAAAAATGACCTTAGATCGAAGCTGTTGCATCGGTCCCCGTACATCGATGTGACCAGCGACATGTCTCCCGGGTGAATTCTGGGTTCGCAAGCTCTCCGGCGCTGTGATTGACCAGAGCAGCGATGACGTCACTTCACGCGGGAGCCACCGGTCACGGCACAAGCACTTTAGGAATGGCACAATCGAGCCGTTTCTTCAGTGTGCATGCGCCAATGACGTCGGCTCAAGCGTATATGGTAAATATCTTCTAAACCGTGCAGGTAAGCCTTAGGCCCTTTCACACGTGCGGACCATTTAGATCCGCCTGTCAGTTTTTTCAGGCGGATCTGAAGTGGCGCTCCATGTACCTCTATGGAGCATCGGATGTCAGCGGTGACATGTCCGCTGACAACCGATCAGCCCCGATCCGATCCTCTCCCCTAAAATGTGACGGATGCAAACCCTATTTTGCATCCATCTGGCGGATCGAATCGAATGAAAATGAACAGATGGTTCATTTTCATCCGATCCCCCATAGAGGAGAGCGGAGATCTGACTGGTCCATCTCTGCCCGGTGTGCAGAGACAGACCTGTCATCTGCCGGCTCAGCGGGGATCAACGGAGCGATCCCCGCTGAGCAAGCGGAAGTCCAAAAACGGATCCTCCCGGGATCCGCAATGTGTGAAAGGGGTCTAAATATAGCATTAGATTTCCTTTCCTTTTTCACCTGGTGATCTGACCTGTAACACATTTCTTGTACTGTATCTATGCAGGAGTAGCCTAGGCTTCTTTTCTGATTTGGACCCCAAACACCTCCCCCTTTCTTCTATAGGGGAGGTGATTTGTAGCTCAGAGAGATAGCTGGGAACAATGCTGACTGATAACAGTGTAGCAAAGGCAGAGAACGCAGGAGATTAAAACCTCACTGGCAGAACAATCACATACACAGATACTGTATAACAAAATATAAAAAATAAAATAAACTTTCAATTGTAAATTTAACAAAACAAAATAGAGAAAATGTTTCATTGTTAAGGTTTACAAACACTTTAATGCTGCATTATGTAGTGTGCGTGTGTATGTATATACAGTATATATATATATATATATATATATATATATATATATATATATATATATATCACACACACACACACACACATATATATATATATATAGATAAAACTAAAATCAGGTCAAGCAAATAGGTTTTTGCAAAATGTCATATTACTAAAAACATTTACAAAGCCTGTCATTGTGGGTTTTGTGTAATATTTTTTTAAACCTTGTATTAAGGACTTGATTGTTTTTGGGATAACACATTAACCAAAAAGTACTAAATCCATGAAATATTGGATGGCATAAGCATACTGTAACCTTCTTTTCAAGGATATAATAAATGGTCCTATAACCGAGTAAAATAACAGGAGTTTTCAATGTTCATGGTTGTGAATGAGTTGTATTATGGAATCTTACACAGGGTTCATGACTCGCTACAAAGTTACAATGTTGCAGTCTTCGCTGGGGGAAAGGAAATCCTATTTCCTGCCTGCAACTGATTGATGACATCATCTCAACATAGGCAATGTCCCTGGACTGACGCTTAAAGGGGTTGTAAAGGTAAAAAAGAAAAAACCCTAAATAGCTTCCTTTACCTTAGTGCAGTCCTCCTTCACTTACCTCATTCTTCAATTTTGCTTTTAAATGTCCTTATTTCTTCTGAGAAATCCTCACTTCCTGTTCTTCTGTCTGTAACTCCACACAGTAATGCAAGGCTTTCTCCCTGGTGTGGAGAAAGCCTCTTGAGGGAGGAGGGGGTGAGCAGGAGTGTCAGGACGCCCACTAACACACGGCTCCTTTCTCTATCTGCAAAGTAGAGAGTGTCCTGACCCTCCTGCTCGCCCCCTCCCCCCTCAAGAGGCTTTCTCCACACCAAGGAGAAAGCCTCTCATTACGGTGTTGAGTTACAGACAGAAGAACAGAAAGTGAGGATTTCTCAGAAGAAATAAGGACATTTAAAAGCAAAATGGAAGAATGAGGTAAGTGAAGGAGGACTGCACTAAGGTAAAGGAAGCTATTTAGGGGGGAAAAAATCCTTTACAATCCCTTTAACTGTTGCTGTATATTGTTCTATGCAAGAAACAAACTTTTAGAGACTTGTAAAGTTGCTGAAAGGTCCAATCTTATGCCACGTACACAAGGTCGGGATTTCCGACAACAAATGTTGGGATATTCCGACCCTGTGTATGCTCCATCTGACATTTGCTGTCGGAATTTCTGACAACAAATGTTTGAGAGCTGGTTCTCAATTTTTCCGACAGCAAAAGTTCTTGTCGGAAATTCCGATCGTCTGTATGCAATTCAGACGCACCAAAATCCTACTCATGCTCGGAATCAATTAGACGCATGCTCCGAATCATTGAACTTCATTTTTATCGGCACGTTGTAGTGTTGTACGTCACCGCGTTTCTTGGCGTTCAGAATTTCCGATGATATTTGTGTGACCGTGTGTATGCAAGACAAGATTGAGCCAACATTCTGTTGGGAAAAAAATCCACGGTTCTGTTGTCGGAATGTCCGATCCTGTGTACGCGGCATTAGCATTAGAAAAATAGTGAAAAGGAAAAGGTCTTGCAGTAAGGTATACTTCAAGCGAACACATTTTAAATGATATACAAATTCTAAAAAGCATTGGTTGAATAAAGGCCACGGCACAGTCCAGTCTGAAATCACTGCATGTCTGCTAAGCCTTTCAGAAAAGAAATGACATACTACTTCACGGGAGTTTTCCTGTTTAATTCAGGGAGTTTTCCAACTTGAGTAGAAAAACAATTCTGCGTTTCCTCGCATGCACTAGGCCCTTTCATTCTGTATGAAGGAATCAGAATACACCCACACTGGAGTTATAAAAGGATGCTCAGCTTGGGTCTTGGAAGCAAATCAAGGTCTCTTGGAATTTCACAGCTCAACAAGTATGTTGTGATTTATGGGCAGAACACAAAATACTTGCTCATGATTATTTATCAAAACATAAAACAGCTTCGCTAGGATAATAACTGCAAAAAAATCACAGTATAGACTATGCATGATATAGCGTATTTATCGGCATATATCGCGCACTTTTTTCCCCTTAAAATCAGGGGGAAATCGTGGGTGTGTGATATACGCCGATCCCCGCTGTCTCTGAGCCGCTAGCCTAGAGCCGAGCCGAGTGTACTGCGCACTCGGCTAGGCTTGGACACGCTCGGCTCCGCCCGCCGCAGCCTAGAGCCGAGCCGAGTGTACTGCGCACTCGGCTAGGCTCGGCTCCGCCCGCAGCCACGCGAGAGGAGCCGAACACACAGGAAATCTGGCTCCTCTCGGCTCGCGCCAAATCCAAAAACGAACACCGGACACGCTGGACGGAGACGGACACCTGGATGGAGGCCGCAGACAAACACCTCCAAAGCCACAGACGGACACGCTGGACGGAGACGGAGTACTCCAAAGCCGCAGACGGACCCCGCGCAAGGAAGTCGCAGACGGACACCCACAAGGCTGGACGGACCCCGCGCAAGGCCGCAGACGGACGCCGGACAAGGCCGCCGATGGACGCAGGGCAAAAATGTACGTTTTCTTTTTTTCCTTTTTTACCTTTCTAAGCTTGGGGTGTGCGTTATACGCCGGCGTGCGGTATACCCCAATAAATACGGTAGCTGTTGACTACTCCCTTGGAGTGGATGCCCGCTACCATTCTGATTTCCATGGTATGGGGTTTAGTTGCACTCACATTATTCAAGGACAAAAAAGGCAATGGTGGGGAGCTGGCAGCCTTCGGAGTGGTCATATGTAGCTGCCTTGATGATTTCCTGCTTTTGAATGTCTACTGAATGATCCCGTTCAAAAAACTAAACCAATGAACCATTTCCTATTAGGCTGTGTACACACTATTGCGATTTGGATGCGGGATCGCCACATCCAATTCGCAATAGCAGGAGAATGTGAATGGCTCTCTATGGAGCCGTCTCTATGTCCTCCTCTATTACAATTGGTAAAAAAAATTTACCTAGGTGATCCAAGCAGAAGTTTGGCCCCCCTCTCTTTGCCCGCAGCCTTACCTTTTTAAAGATGCCGGCGCTGGGGACCTGAAGACTGGCCTAGGGGAGGACAGGTAAGTGTCCTTTTATTAAAAGTCAGCAGCTACAGGATAAGCAGTAATAAACAAAATAATTAAGGCTCCATTCACACCTATCAAATTGCTGTAAAACGCCAGACGCTTTTGCGATGCCATTACTTCTTAATGGCACCCAATCGTGCTGCGATTTTCCTGCGATTGTCATGCAGTAAATCGCACTACAATTGCAATGCTTGCCACTCAAAAAGAAACAGGAGCTTCTTTTGGGTGATAGCGCCACACGTTGTGATTTACCGCGATTGTAATGCGATTTACCGCATGACAATTGTGGCAAAATCATGGCGCAATTGGGGTGCCATTAGAAGTAATGGCATCGCAAACGCATCCCACAACGGTTTTGAAATCCCAGTGATTTCACCCACGATCAGGTGTGAATGGAGCCTAAGGTACAATCCAGTACATGCATATTTAGTACGGGTAAATAAATCCTTAAAAAAAATAAGTCAAAACACCAAGGACCTATTCCCTTTTATGTGCTGTGGCAACATGCAGTAACCCAGGTAGTATAACCACACATTGGTGCAATGCAAACTGAGTGCAGTGCCTTGTCAAATATAAGCAGCGCTAGGTGCAAATTAATACCAGTAAAACAAAAAACTATAGTGATACCAGCAAAACGTACTGTTATCTGGATACCCCAAATGTCCACACTCAATTTAAACAAGCAATGGGTAGCACTATTATAAATCCATTAAATGGTTAAATACATCATTTCAGAAAATCCACTGTAAATTATAGAAAAAGTCCACAATACTTTTTTTTTTTTTTTGTTCTGTTATAGATTCTATTCCTCCATGTTTCATTGTCACTTTGTTACTCTGGTTATAAAACCCCAATAAAAATCTTGGAAAAGAAAAAGTCCACAATAAAACATACATTCCTAAAGCAAAAGTCATATACAGTGAAACCTTTAGATTGCGAGTAATGCGGTCAACGATCGCTTCGCAATATGAGCACTGTATTTTTAAAAATCCTGACTAGGTTTGCGTGAAGAGCAGGATTTAAGCCACTGTGGTGTGCAGTACCGCGTTTGGCCCGAGGTGGGGGCGCAAGAGCCGAGCGGAGCCAATCAGAGCTGTTCGGAAAATCTTGGAAATACTCCATTCCCGAGCCTTTCCAAGGTTTTCCGAGTTCAGCTGAGCCGTCCTTGGGCCTTTCCGAGTGTTACCGAGGCTCTCCGGCATTCCCCCCCCCCCCCGTCCTCTGGCCACATGCGGTATTGCATGCCATTGAGTCAATGTGGAACTAATTATTTTAGTTTCCATTTACTTCTATGGGGAAACTTGCTTTGATATGCGAGTGCTTTGGATGACGAGCATTCTCCTGGAACGGATTGTGCTCGTAATCCAAGGTCCCACTGTAACGCATTAACGTAAACAACCTTTTGCCTTTAGAATCACATTAAATCACTTAAAGCGGTTGTAAACCCGCATATACATTTTTATTTTTTTTGACACCTGCAAGGCAAAAGCCATAATGAGCTAATATGCACCGCATATTAGCTCATTATGAAATACTTACCTCGGAACGAGGTGGGGCACTTACCTGGTCCACGCCGAGCCGAGCGTGTCTTCCGGGTATCGCTGCTCCAGCGGGAGATTTTGATTCCGGCATGGGTCGGCGGGGCCGGCCATTCAGCCGAGCATCCCCCCTGCGCATGCGCCGCTGCAATCAGCGGCGTATTGCGAGGGGAATATCTCCTAAACCGTACAGGTTGAGGAGATATTCTTTATACCTACAGGTAAGCCTTATTATAGGCTTACCTGTAGGCAAAAGTCAAAAAAGTGGGTTTACAACCACTTTAATTCTCCCGCCCAGGACTACATGTCCCATGAGGCATCGCTTCTCACACATTCAGGTTCAAGATCTCAGGCACTTACTGCCATGAATGAATGGTGCACTGTGTATACTGGCATGTATGAACAGTGTACTGAGCTGTATGTGTGCTGCACTGTGCTTCCTGGTATGTAAACAAATAATGCATTCTGTATGAAGGCCAACTAATCGGCTGACCAAGTAATCGATTATTATCAGTTATAATCGATTATGACGATTAGGGCTCATGCACACTACAGCTTCGAAAGTTTTTTTGGCGTTTTTTGCCAACGCTCCCAATCTCAACTCCAGTTTAGAAACTGCTGCGATTTGAGGAGGTTCAACCTCCTTCTCCTGAAACAATGGTTGGTAATACATTTTATGAACAACTAAAAACCAGACATGCTCATCTCCGAGAGATACAGTAAGATAAACGCTGAAAATCCCCTTAATTTCCGAGCAGAATGCTTTCATTTTCTGCAAGTAGCATAACACGAGGAACAGCGATGTGACATCAACCGTCTCTTAGTTACTCGCATTCCACACGACGTGTGGCCCGTTTGGTATTCCCCAGGTGGGAAAGTTGAAGAAAAGTCACCATACACAAACTTATATAGTTATAGAAAAGACTGAAAAATCACAATACTGTGAAAAGCAAGCAGAGTTTAGTATGTTGTGTACAAATGATGACTTTTTGTCATTGTTGTATTTCACCAACAACAGGTGGCTTGTTACTCATATCGCAGGAATTTCCAGTTTTGGGCAATCGTCCCTGAACGCATAGGGCCCTATAAACGCATGTACCACAGCATTCAGCCGCGTCCTGTGGCGGCATATTTCAGCCTGTCTTAGACTACATTGTGCCATTCAGCGAGGGTCTCCTGGGCACACTAAAACATTGGGGACTGACAAAGCTTTTATAGTAAGAATAGGATAAGTTTAAAGTCACTGTGCAGGTAAAGAGATTTTCCTTTGCTTTCAGTTTCGTTTGACTTCCATCCCCTGGTCAGGAAGTAAAGGGAAATTTCTCCAATAGGAACAGCACTAAAAACATGAGAGGTTTAAACCCTGTACAAGGAAAAAACAAAAAAACTTAATCAAACGCTTAATATATTTTTTCTTTCATGAGGCCCATCAATAACATACTAAGCCATATACAGGCATACCCCACTTTTAAGTACACAATGGGACCAGAGCATGTATGTAAAACGAAAATGCACTCAAAGTGAAACAATACCTTTTTTCACTTTTAGGGTATAGTGGGGGGTCAGGGGCTGTAGTGGGGGTGTCAAAAGCTGTAGTTGAGGTCTCAGGTGCTGTAGTGGGGGTGTCAGGGGCACACTGGAACAGGGCGGGCTATGCTCTCGGAGCTTCAGAATGTCTGAAGCGGCTGCAAAATGTCTGTACAGTACTTGTAAGGCACTTTACACACACTCGTGGTTATGTCCTTACTCGTGAGTGTATGTAAAGTGGGTGTACTTAAAGCGGGGTATGCCTGTACACCTCTACCCCCAACCACATCACCAGTCTCATCTCATACTATCCCCCAAACTGTCCCGTTTGCTCCACCAAGAACTCCTGTTCTCTAGCTCTCGTCACCTCCTCCCATACTCTCCTTCAAGACTTCTTCAGAGCCTCTCCCATCTTCTGGAACTCCCTACCCCAACCAGTACTGTCATCTCCTACTCTTTTCCTCTTTAGATCTATCCTGCCTCAGCATAAAAACTTAATTTTTACTTTCTCCATAAGTTCATCCCCCTACAGCTACTGTGTTTCCCCCGAATATAAGACCTGCCCTGAAAATAAGACCTAGCGTTATTTTCCAGGAGGGATCAGATATAAGCCCTGCCCCGAAAATAAGCCCTAGTTTAAAATGCTTGTAAAATCCTATAATCCACTCTTTTAGAGTAGTATACAATGTACAATGCGTGTGTTTCTGTAATAGAATTGCATGGAAGAGAGCTCAAGCGGGTCACAGAAGTGCAAAGTGGCGCTATAACGAAGGTATTTGGCACAATTATATTACAGAAACACACACATTGTACATTATATACTCATGTAAGAGAGAGGATTATAGGATTTTACAAGCATTTTAACTCAGTTCACAATGGGGATTCCTGTCAGGCAGGAAGAGAGAGGGGGAGAGAAGACGGCACATTACATAGTAAGACCTACCCTGAAAATAAACCCTACTGTGTCTTTTGTTGCCAAAATTAATATAAGACCCAGGCTTATTTTCGGGGAAATACAGCATTTCCCTTTGTATCTCTTGCCACTCCCTTAGATTGTAAGCTCTAATGAGCAGGTTTCTCCTTACCCTCCTATATTGATTTGTATTATAAATGTACCATCTCATTTTATTTTGTAAAGTGCTGTGCAAACTGTTGGCACTAAATAATCCTGTATAATGAGGATAATAACACAGTGGGTATAGAAAAGAATCATCCCCTTCAAAATAATCACATTTTGTTGTTTTGCCGTCTGAAATTAAGACAGGTTTTGTTTTATCCAGCCTTATTTACTAGTGAAACTTATAGCATCCAAGTGAAAGATATAATACCAAAAAGTCAGAAAAATATAATGAAAAAAATCAAAAACAGAGTTGGAAAAAGGATCACCCCCTCCTAAAAATAACTTGAGCTCAATCAGGTGTAGCTAATGCTAATCACCTTCTCAATGGCATACAAAGCCATTTGGCTTTCAACTGTAATCAGCTGTGGTGATTTTGATTAGCTCAGCATGAGAAGAGCTTTCCTGGAGCATTTCAGTCCCTGGTACTGCAACCGAAGCAAACAATCATCTATGGGTTTCAAGGCACTGTCACAAGATCTCCCACTGTAAACGTCATAATGTTTTCTACTTTCCAAATCATCTTTCTGAGGACAGCTGTCCTGTGTACATCCAAAGAAAAGTTTCTCACTGTATATAAATGGATCCTGGATGTTGTTAATGACAAATCTACTCCGTACCTGGGAGTGGATTTTAACTTTAAAGGAGTTGTAAAGGAAAAAAACATTTTTGCCTAAAATTAATGTCTGCAAGGTAGACAGACAGAATAGTGTAATGATTCTGTTAAAAAACAAGTAAATACCTATTAAATTCCTTCATCTATTTCCCCTCCGGCGTTCTAGTTTCTGTTCTCTCATTCACTTCCTGGTTTGCATCGCTCGTTCATGTAAGAACTACATTTCCCAGTATGCATTGCGGCACGCCCAGTAATTCACACCTCCTTGAAGTCTCTAACACGTAGAGAGCGTCCTGCCGCACAGATGTAGTTCCCAGGAGGGGACGAGCACGTTACTGACCACCGCAGTAAAGCCTCCCTTCACAGTGGTGAGTAACAATCAGACAAGCAGGAAGTGAACAGAGCAGAGAAGAAATAGAGCAACTTTTGATAGCATGCTGATAGCAAATGAATGAAAAAACAGACAAAAATTACATTTAGTGCTCCTAATTGAGAAAAATACACACTATACACACTATAGAGGGGTATGCTTTGTTCATGACTAAGCACCTTCACACTATTGCGGCTTTGTGGGCTGCATTTGCGCAGGCATGGCAACTGATTCATTTGAATGGGCTGCTGTGTCTGTGTTTCATGCAGGAAAAAAGTTTCTGCAGCATTTTGAAAATGCAGCAGCCCTGTGGTTTCCCTACAAACTCGCTGTCCTTTTAAATGCGTGGGGGTGCCCATTAGGAATAAATGGCAGCCCTGCATGGTTTTAAAGAGCAGCAAGTTTTGGATGACAGAAGGAGGGGGAGAGAATAGACTTGTCAGAAAACACATCGGTGGTGGCGGCGGTACAGTCTCTCCTCCTCTGATGCGCTCATGTCAGTTGGCGGCGGAGAGAGCTGCCTCTGGACACAGACAAGAAGAGGAGGTGAAAGGGGAGCACTCTGGCACTTCAGCGCCCCCACCTCTGTGGTGCCTGGGTGCGCTGCACCTCGTGCACCTGCCCAGGATCGGCCCTGGTGAGAACCAGGCCTAAGTTAGAATCTGGATGGCAAGGATTTATTTTCTGCTTTGTTCTGTTTGTTTTATTGCAACCTCTTAAAAAAAATCTGACTGCAAGTCAGAATTTTAAGAAAGACCTGCTATTTGGAATGGCCTTTTCCCAGGGAAGAAGATCCGTACTTGCGCTATCCACCACAGTCCATATAAATGCATATACAGGGGGAGGACAGGAGTGTATGGCTGGCAGCTAGAAGAGGATAAAGAAGATTTCTCTTATACATGTATGCACCTCAGTGTGTGAGGACGTTATGAAGCATAACTTGTGTTTTTTACTCAGCATCTTTCTGCCAGCAAGGTCCTGCATATAAACATCAGTGTCTGTGTACAGGAGGCCTTAGCAGATACACTTGTTAAACAAATGTAAAGTGCAAATAATGCTTAGTACATAGGAGAAGGTTTTATTTCCAAGTTCTCTTCTATGAGGCAGACATCTACTCAGGACTGCAGTCTAATTAGTACCCCTCTGCTTACACCAAGCTCCGTCTCTGTCAGACAGTTCTGCATTGCAGGTTCACTGGCAAACAAATGGTTACACAAGCAAGCTATGGTAAACTAGCGAGCACAGCAAAAGCTTTCTGTGTATCCTTGTATGCCGTCTGAATACTTATCATGGCACTGATGCAGCCAGGACAGTTTATGACTGCAACTCCTGGAGCCTGGGGGGAAACACTGCAGAGACTGGCAGCTAAACAACTTACAAAGCAAACTGGGATAACAGCTCCCAACTTACACAGGTCATTAAAGAACGTAAACCAGCGGTGGTCACCTTTCTTGGTGTCGCCAAGACATCACCAAAGGGCCACACATAAAATTAATTGAATGTACAGTCTGAGAGACCACAGACACACAACAGGATTTAGTCAAAGACTATGTATATGATACAAGAGATGGTCAGAGACAGCAGACATAATACAAGAGGTGGTCAGAGACTGCAGACATAATACAAGAGATGGTCAGAGACAGCAGACATAGTACAAGAGATGGTCAGAGACAGCAGACATAATACAAGAGGTGGTCAGAGACAGCAGACATAATACAAGAGATGGTCAGAGACAGCAGACAGAGTACAAGAGATGGTCAGAGACAGCAGACATAGTACAAGAGATGGTCAGAGACAGCCGACATAATACAAGAGGTGGTCAGTGACAGCAGACATAATACAAGAGGTGGTCAGAGACAGCAGACATAATACAAAAGGTGGTCGGAGACAGCAGACATAATACAAGAGGTGGTCAGAGACAGCAGACATAATACAAGAGGTGGTCAGAGACAGCAGACATAATACAAGAGATGGTCAGAGACAGCAGACATAATACAAGAGATGCTCAGAGACAGCAGACATAATACAAGAGATGCTCAGAGACAGCAGACATAGTACAAGAGATGCTCAGAGACAGCAGACATAGAACAAGAGATGGTCAGAGACAGCAGACATAATACAAGAGGTGGTCAGAGACAGCAGACATAGTACAAGAGATGCTCAGAGACAGCAGACATAGAACAAGAGATGGTCAGAGACAGCAGACATAATACAAGAGGTGGTCAGAGACAGCAGACATAGTACAAGAGATGGTCAGAGACAGCAGACATAATACAATAGGTGGTCAGAGACAGCAGACATAATACAAGAGGTGGTCAGAGACAGTAGACATAATACAAGAGGTGGTCAGAGACAGCAGACATAGTACAAGAGATGGTCAGAGACAGCAGATATAATACAAGAGGTGGTCAGAGACAGTAGACATAATACAAGAGGTGGTCAGAGACAGCAGACATAGTACAAGAGGTGGTCAGAGACAGCAGACATAGTACAAGAGGTGGTCAGAGACAGCAGACATAATACAATAGGTGGTCAGAGACAGCAGACATAATACAATAGGTGGTCAGAGACAGCAGACATAGTACAAGAGGTGGTCAGAGACAGCAGACATAGTACAAGAGGTGGTCAGAGACAGCAGACATAGTACAAGAGATGGCCAGGGTCTGCAGACGTATACCGATACTATCATTGGTATATGTGCCGACACCAAGCATTTGCACCAGTACTTGTAATGTACCCATTTGAAAAATTATTGCGCAAATACAGTGCAAGAAAAAAAAGTTGCAATGACCGCCATTTTATTCCCTAGGGCAGTGATGGCAAATTTTGGCACCCCAAATGTTTTGGAACTACATTTCCCATGATGCTCCACTACACTGCAGTGTGCAGGAGCATCATGGGAAATGTAGTTCCAAAACATCTGCGGTGCCAAGGTTCGCCATCACTGCCCTAGCGTGTCTGCTAAAAAAATATATATATAATGTTTGGGGGTTCTGATTAATTTTCTAGCAAAAAAATTTTGATTTTTACATGAAGGAGAGAAGTGCCAAAATAGGCCCGGTGGACAAGTGGTTAATGAATTCAAAAGAATAAAAAAAAAAAAAAAACAGTAAAGTTAGCCCAAATTGTTTTGTATAATGTGAAAGATTTTCTGCCGCGAGAATCGTGATCTTTATTCTAAGCCAAAAAATAAATAAAAAATCACGATTCTCAGTTTGGCGAGAATCCTGCAGCTCTACCTGACACATTTGCCTTCAGTGTAGACTAGTAGTGGCCTTGTTGGCACTCAGTACACAGGTATGTCCAATTGTTACCTCCATCAGGGAGCCCACACTGGACAGTGACATGTAGTCAGGAAATGGCTGCAAGAGATTGGCTGCGCTGAGACGTAATAAAGAATAGAAAAGAATGGTTAAAGCAAGTATTTAAAAAAATAAAATAAATCAGTGCTTGGAGTTCGTGGGCCAGATTCAGAAAGAAAGAAAGAGATACGCCGCGTAACTTCTAGGATGCGCCGGCGTATCTTTTTTCTGTATTTAGAAAACAAGATACGCCGGAATTTTGCTAAGATACGACCGACGTAAGTCTCTTACGCCGTCGTATCTTAGTTGCATATTTACGCTGGCTGCTAGGTGGCGCTTCCGTAGATTTACACGTCGAATATGCAAATTAGGTAGATACGCCGAATCACGAACGTAGTTGCGCCCGGCGTATCTATTTGCGTTGTTTGCGTAAGGCGTCGGACTGGCGTAAAGTTACCCCTGCTATATGAGGCGTACGCAATGTTAAGTATGGACGTCGGGACAGCATCGAATTTTCCGTCGTTTGTGTAAGACGTTTGCGAATAGGGCTGTGCGTAACTTACGTTCACATCGTAGGCAGTGTTCGGCGTATCTCTAGCTGGCGTAATTTAGAGCCTGCGCACTGGGATACGTCCATGTGCCATTCGTTAGAAACGTCAAATACGTGGGGTCACTAGTTATTTACATACAACACGCCCACTCCAAGCCTACTTTGAATTGCCCCGGCTCACGCCGACCCATTTACGCTATGCCACCGTAACTTAGGGCGCAAGTGCTTTGTGAATACAGCACTTGCCTGTCTAAGTTGCGGCGGTGTAGCGTAAAGAAGATACGCTACGCCCACACAAATTTACGCCGGTCTTTCTGAATATGGACCCTTGTTTCTAATCTTGACCAGGACACTATCTGCATGGAGTTTGCATGTTCTCATGCGGGTTCCCCAAAAGTCATGCTGGTAGGTTCTTGTCTAAATTAGCCCTGGTGTTTGTGTACAAATAGGCTATGCCCATGTTACCACTTTCAGCATGCTGCTCCCGAGCAATGGCAGAGATTTGAGGAAAGACCTGGTGACCTACCTCACACAAAGAAAAGTCTATGGAAAAATGGCTTTGTAAAGTATCAGCCACAGAGAATCCATGAAGAGATACATTGATTCTAATATACCATGAAGAGATCATTGATTATAATATACCATGAAGAGATCATTGATTATAATATACCATGAAGAGATCATTGATTCTAATATACCATGAAGAGATCATTGATTATATTATACCATGAAGAGATCATTGATTATAATATACCATGAAGAGATCATTGATTCTAATATATCATGAAGAGATCATTGATAATAATATACCATGAAAGATATACATTGATTCTAATATACCATGAAGAGATCATTGATAATAATATACCATGAAGAGATACATTCTAATATACCATGAAGAGATACACTGATTATAAAATACCATGAAAGATATACATTGATTATAATATACCATGAAGAGATCATTGATTGTCCCCAAACATATGCAGCCATGTCCCCCCATATGCAGCCATGTCCCCAAACATATGCAGCCATGTCCCCCACATATCCAGCCATGTCCCCCATGTACGCAGCCATGTCCCCAAACATATTTCAGCCATGTCCCCCCACATGCAGCCATGTCCCCCCACATGCAGCCATGTCCCCCCCATATGCAGCCATGTCCCCCCCCACATGCAGCCATGTCCATGTCCCCCCCATATCCAGCCATGTCCCCCGTACCTACTGTAAATGATGCCGCCGCTGCCGCGTTAATCACCGCGTGGGGAACATTACAGTCAGCTTTCGTTTAAATAGCTGTTTTCCCCGCCGCGCTGTGTATAGAGACACTCCCCCTTGCTCGCAATTGGACAGATCCGTCCAAGGGGGGAGTGTCAATGCGCGGCGGGGAAAACAGCTATTTGAACGAAAGCTGACTGTAATGTTCCCCGCGCGGTGATTAACGCGGCGGCATCATTTACAGTAGGTACGGGGTACATGGCTGGATATGGGGGGGGACAGTTGCGGCAACGACGGCGATACTGGTATCGGTATCGGGACAACCCTAATGATGAGTATACAGCAGTGGTGGTGATGAGTATACAGTAGTTGTGAATATATAGTGGCAGAAATAGAAGTATTACAGAATATACAGCCTCGTGCTACATGACTGAGATACATTAATAATTGTGTTTATTCCGCATGACATGGAGCTCAGTCATGTAGCACGAGGCTGTATATTCTGTAATACTAATATTTCTGGTAAACTCATTCAATGAATCCAAGCTGAGATAACATGCACTGCATTGATGCAGTCATACAATTGCACATGAGATAAAACAAGGTTCAGGAATATTCTTTATCCCATTGTTTTTCAGATCTATGTGCACTACAAACTGTATGACTGAATCGGTTCTGCTATTCTAAACAGAAAACCTTCATCTCTTTGCAGATATTAGAGATTCTCTGAGTACCGCTAAGAAGTCCTTACATCTAAAGAGCACCTGTCATTTCAGACCCATCATGGCAGTGCCCGTAAGCGGGCATCCCCTCACCCGCTGCCACCACGCCCCTCACCTTGCTGTGTCTCTGTGCAGGGCAGAGATGACAGCTGCTCTTTAACAATTGTTTTACATCAAATCCACCGTGTATAGTGGTGATGAGTACACAGCAGTGGAGAGGAGTACACCCTGGAGGAGATTAGTATACAATGGTGGTAAGGTGTACAGAGTAGTTGTGAATATATAGTGGTGACGAGTACACAGTGGCAGAGAAGAGTATGCCGCGGCGGAGAAGAGTATGCCGCGGCGGAGAAGAGTATGCCGCGGCGGAGAAGAGTATGCAGCGGCGGAGAAGAGTATGCCGTGGCGGAGATGGGTATGCAGTGGTGGAGATGGGTATACAGTGGTGGAGATGAGTATACAGTGGTAGAGATGGGTATACAGTGGTAAAGATGAGTATACAGTAGCGGAGATGAGTATACAGTGGCGGAGATGAGTATACAGTGGCGGAGATGGGTATACAGTGGTGGAGAGGAGTATACAGTGGTGGAGAGGAGTATACAGTGGTGGAGATGGGTATACAGTAGCGGAGATGAGTATATAGTGGTTGAGATGGGTATACAGTGGTGGAGATGAGTATACAGTGGTGGAGATGAGTATACAGTGGTGGATAGGAATATACAGTGGTGGAGACGAGTATACAGTGGTGGAGACGAGTATACAGTGGTGGAGACGAGTATACAGTGGTGGGGATGAGTATACAGTGGCGGAGATGAGTATACAGTAGAGGAGATGAGTATACAGTAGAGGAGATGAGTATACAGTGGTGGAGATGAGTATACAGTGGCGGAGATGAGTATACAGTAGAGGAGATGAGTATACAGTGGTAGAGATGAGTATACAGTGGTAGAGATGAGTATACAGTGGTGGAGAGGAGTATACAGTGGTGGAGATGAGTATACAGTGGTGGAGATGAGTATACAGTGGTGGAGAGGGGTATACAGTGGTGGAGATGAGTATACAGTGGTGGAGATGAGTATACAGTGGTGGAGATGAGTATACAGTGGTGGAGATGAGTATACAGTGGTGGAGATGAGTATACAGTGGTAAAGATGAGTATACAGTAGCGGAGATGAGTATACAGTGGCGGAGATGAGTATACAGTGGCGGAGATGGGTATACAGTGGTGGAGAGGAGTATACAGTGGTGGAGAGGAGTATACAGTGGTGGAGATGGGTATACAGTAGCGGAGATGAGTATATAGTGGTTGAGATGGGTATACAGTGGTGGAGATGAGTATACAGTGGTGGAGATGAGTATACAGTGGTGGATAGGAATATACAGTGGTGGAGACGAGTATACAGTGGTGGAGACGAGTATACAGTGGTGGAGACGAGTATACAGTGGTGGGGATGAGTATACAGTGGCGGAGATGAGTATACAGTAGAGGAGATGAGTATACAGTAGAGGAGATGAGTATACAGTGGTGGAGATGAGTATACAGTGGCGGAGATGAGTATACAGTAGAGGAGATGAGTATACAGTGGTAGAGATGAGTATACAGTGGTAGAGATGAGTATACAGTGGTGGAGAGGAGTATACAGTGGTGGAGATGAGTATACAGTGGTGGAGATGAGTATACAGTGGTGGAGAGGGGTATACAGTGGTGGAGATGAGTATACAGTGGTGGAGATGAGTATACAGTGGTGGAGATGAGTATACAGTGGTGGAGATGAGTATACAGTGGTGGAGATGAGTATACAGTGGTGGAGATGAGTACACAGTGGTGGAGATGAGTATACAGTGGTGGAGATGAGTATACAGTGGTGGAGATGAGTATACAGCGGTGGAGATGAGTATACAGCGGTGGAGAGGAGTATACAGTGGTGGAGAAGAGTATACAGTGGTGGAGAAGAGTATACAGTGGTGGAGATGAGTATACAGTGGTGGAGAAGAGTATACAGTGGTGGAGAAGAGTATACAGTGGTGGAGAAGAGTATACAGTGGTGGAGATGAGTATACAGTGGTGGAGATGAGTATACAGTGGTGGAGATGGGTATACAGTGGCGGAGATGAGTATACAGTGGTGGAGATGAGTATACAGTGGTGGAGATGAGTATACAGTGGTGGAGATGAGTACACAGTGGTGGAGATGAGTATACAGTGGTGGAGATGAGTATACAGCGGTGGAGAGGAGTATACAGTGGTGGAGAAGAGTATACAGTGGTGGAGAAGAGTATGCCGCGGCGGAGAAGAGTATGCCGCGGCGGAGAAGAGTATGCAGCGGCGGAGAAGAGTATGCCGTGGCGGAGATGGGTATGCAGTGGTGGAGATGGGTATACAGTGGTGGAGATGAGTATACAGTGGTAGAGATGGGTATACAGTGGTAAAGATGAGTATACAGTAGCGGAGATGAGTATACAGTGGCGGAGATGAGTATACAGTGGCGGAGATGGGTATACAGTGGTGGAGAGGAGTATACAGTGGTGGAGAGGAGTATACAGTGGTTGAGATGGGTATACAGTGGTGGAGATGAGTATACAGTGGTGGAGATGAGTATACAGTGGTGGATAGGAATATACAGTGGTGGAGACGAGTATACAGTGGTGGAGACGAGTATACAGTGGTGGAGACGAGTATACAGTGGTGGGGATGAGTATACAGTGGCGGAGATGAGTATACAGTAGAGGAGATGAGTATACAGTAGAGGAGATGAGTATACAGTAGAGGAGATGAGTATACAGTGGTGGAGATGAGTATACAGTGGCGGAGATGAGTATACAGTAGAGGAGATGAGTATACAGTGGTAGAGATGAGTATACAGTGGTAGAGATGAGTATACAGTGGTGGAGAGGAGTATACAGTGGTGGAGAGGAGTATACAGTGGTGGAGATGAGTATACAGTGGTGGAGAGGGGTATACAGTGGTGGAGATGAGTATACAGTGGTGGAGATGAGTATACAGTGGTGGAGATGAGTATACAGTGGTGGAGATGAGTATACAGTGGTGGAGATGAGTACACAGTGGTGGAGATGAGTATACAGTGGTGGAGATGAGTATACAGTGGTGGAGATGAGTATACAGCGGTGGAGATGAGTATACAGCGGTGGAGAGGAGTATACAGTGGTGGAGAAGAGTATACAGTGGTGGAGAAGAGTATACAGTGGTGGAGATGAGTATACAGTGGTGGAGAAGAGTATACAGTGGTGGAGAAGAGTATACAGTGGTGGAGAAGAGTATACAGTGGTGGAGAAGAGTATACAGTGGTGGAGAAGAGTATACAGTGGTGGAGATGAGTATACAGTGGTGGAGATGAGTATACAGTGGTGGAGATGGGTATACAGTGGCGGAGATGAGTATACAGTGGTGGAGATGAGTATACAGTGGTGGAGATGAGTATACAGTGGTGGAGATGAGTACACAGTGGTGGAGATGAGTATACAGTGGTGGAGATGAGTATACAGCGGTGGAGAGGAGTATACAGTGGTGGAGAAGAGTATACAGTGGTGGAGAAGAGTATGCCGCGGCGGAGAAGAGTATGCCGCGGCGGAGAAGAGTATGCAGCGGCGGAGAAGAGTATGCCGTGGCGGAGATGGGTATGCAGTGGTGGAGATGGGTATACAGTGGTGGAGATGAGTATACAGTGGTGGAGAAGAGTATACAGTGGTGGAGAAGAGTATACAGTGGTGGAGAAGAGTATACAGTGGTGGAGAAGAGTATACAGTGGTGGAGAAGAGTATACAGTGGTGGAGATGAGTATACAGTGGTGGAGATGAGTATACAGTGGTGGAGATGGGTATACAGTGGCGGAGATGAGTATACAGTGGTGGAGATGAGTATACAGTGGTGGAGATGAGTATACAGTGGTGGAGATGAGTACACAGTGGTGGAGATGAGTATACAGTGGTGGAGATGAGTATACAGCGGTGGAGAGGAGTATACAGTGGTGGAGAAGAGTATACAGTGGTGGAGAAGAGTATGCCGCGGCGGAGAAGAGTATGCCGCGGCGGAGAAGAGTATGCAGCGGCGGAGAAGAGTATGCCGTGGCGGAGATGGGTATGCAGTGGTGGAGATGGGTATACAGTGGTGGAGATGAGTATACAGTGGTAGAGATGGGTATACAGTGGTAAAGATGAGTATACAGTAGCGGAGATGAGTATACAGTGGCGGAGATGAGTATACAGTGGCGGAGATGGGTATACAGTGGTGGAGAGGAGTATACAGTGGTGGAGAGGAGTATACAGTGGTGGAGATGGGTATACAGTAGCGGAGATGAGTATATAGTGGTTGAGATGGGTATACAGTGGTGGAGATGAGTATACAGTGGTGGAGATGAGTATACAGTGGTGGATAGGAATATACAGTGGTGGAGACGAGTATACAGCGGCGGAGAAGAGTATGCCGTGGCGGAGATGGGTATGCAGTGGTGGAGATGGGTATACAGTGGTGGAGATGAGTATACAGTGGTAGAGATGGGTATACAGTGGTAAAGATGAGTATACAGTAGCGGAGATGAGTATACAGTGGCGGAGATGAGTATACAGTGGCGGAGATGGGTATACAGTGGTGGAGAGGAGTATACAGTGGTGGAGAGGAGTATACAGTGGTGGAGATGGGTATACAGTAGCGGAGATGAGTATATAGTGGTTGAGATGGGTATACAGTGGTGGAGATGAGTATACAGTGGTGGAGATGAGTATACAGTGGTGGATAGGAATATACAGTGGTGGAGACGAGTATACAGTGGTGGAGACGAGTATACAGTGGTGGAGACGAGTATACAGTGGTGGGGATGAGTATACAGTGGCGGAGATGAGTATACAGTAGAGGAGATGAGTATACAGTAGAGGAGATGAGTATACAGTGGTGGAGATGAGTATACAGTGGCGGAGATGAGTATACAGTAGAGGAGATGAGTATACAGTGGTGGAGATGAGTATACAGTGGTGGAGATGAGTATACAGCGGTGGAGATGAGTATACAGCGGTGGAGAGGAGTATACAGTGGTGGAGAAGAGTATACAGTGGTGGAGAAGAGTATACAGTGGTGGAGATGAGTATACAGTGGTGGAGAAGAGTATACAGTGGTGGAGAAGAGTATACAGTGGTGGAGATGAGTATACAGTGGTGGAGAAGAGTATACAGTGGTGGAGATGAGTATACAGTGGTGGAGATGAGTATACAGTGGTGGAGATGGGTATACAGTGGCGGAGATGAGTATACAGTGGTGGAGATGAGTATACAGTGGTGGAGATGAGTATACAGTGGTGGAGATGAGTACACAGTGGTGGAGATGAGTATACAGTGGTGGAGATGAGTATACAGCGGTGGAGAGGAGTATACAGTGGTGGAGAAGAGTATACAGTGGTGGAGAAGAGTATACAGTGGTGGAGATGAGTATACAGTGGTGGAGAAGAGTATACAGTGGTGGAGATGAGTATACAGTGGTGGAGATGAGTATACAGTGGTGGAGATGAGTATACAGTGGTGGAGATGAGTATACAGTAGAGGAGATGAGTATACAGTAGAGGAGATGAGTATACAGTGGTGGAGATGAGTATACAGTGGTGGAGATGAGTATACAGTAGAGGAGATGAGTATACAGTAGAGGAGATGAGTATACAGTGGTGGAGATGAGTATACAGTGGTGGAGATGAGTATACAGTAGAGGAGATGAGTATACAGTAGAGGAGATGAGTATACAGTGGTAGAGATGAGTATACAATGGTGGAGATGAGTATACAGTAGAGGAGATGAGTATACAGTAGAGGAGATGAGTATACAGTGGTAGAGATGAGTATACAATGGTGGAGATGAGTATACAGTAGAGGAGATGAGTATACAGTGGTGGAGATGAGTATACAGTGGTAGAGATGAGTATACAGTGGTGGAGATGAGTATACAGTAGAGGAGATGAGTATACAGTGGTGGAGATGAGTATACAGTGGTAGAGATGAGTATACAGTGGTGGAGATGAGTATACAGTGGTGGAGATGAGTATACAGTGGTGGAGATGAGTATACAGTGGTGGAGATGAGTATACAGTGGTAGAGATGAGTATACAGTGGTAGAGATGAGTATACAGTAGAGAAGATGAGTATACAGTGGTGGAGATGAGTATACAGTAGCGGAGATGAGTACACAGTAGAGGAAAGGTGTGTGTAGGGGGTACAATGAGGAGTTCTCCGGAGGACACACGTGACACAAATCCCGGTCCCCTCACCTGCTTGCACGGTGTCGGTGAGGTCGTGGCTCCCGGTACTCCGGGGAATCTCCTTGAGTTTCCTGGCACTGAGGTTGAGTATCCCGGAGTTGGCCGCCTCGTCTAGCGCCCTCTCCAGGCCCCGGTTGAGCGGCAGACTGAGGGTGAAGTTGGTGGTGTGAGGCAGGGCGGTGGTAGGGTGGTGGTACGGGGTGTGGGGCAGAGCGGTGGTGGTGGGAAGGTTGGGGTAAGGCGGACACTCGGTGCCCAGAGTCGCCATGTTCCCCCGGAGAGAGGAGAGCGGATAGTCCGGTGAGGCGGTCACTCGGCTTTCCTGTGGAGGGTTTCCTGCCGCCGGGAGTGTGCAGGCACAGGGCGCATGTCCTCCCCGCCGTATATCCTGGCATACAGCCTGCACTCCTCCGGTACACACTGCTTCCTGTCACACAACTTCACAGGTCCCCCCGAGCTGTCATGGCATCCACTCCCTCATTGGTCTGTCATACGACACAATGGAGCACAGACAGTTTCCTGCCCACTTTTCCTCTGTCATTGAGCCTGGTGCTGGGACTGGTCACATCCTCTGTACAGTGTGACTGCGGGCTCATGTCACAGCTCAGCATCCATCCCTCCCACCTACCTACCTCTACTCTTCATATCCACCCCTCTCCTCCCACCTACCTACCTCCCTCCATCTACTCTTCACACCACACTGCGGAGGGAGGCAAATCACAGCACCCACCTACCTCCATCTACTCACCACATCCATCCCTCTCCCCCCTCAGCACATTACACTGCAAAGGAGGAGGGAGCCATAATCACAGCACCTACCTACCTACCTCTACTCTGTACCCACCTCCCTCTACTCATCACCTACCTACCTCCCTCCGTCTACTCTTCACATCCCACTGCATAGGAGGAGGGAGCCATAATCACAGCACCCACCTACCTACCTACCTCTACTCACCACCCATCAACCTCCCTCTACTCATCACATCCATCCCTCTCCCCACTCACCACATCACACTGCATAGGAGAAGGGAGCCAAATCACAGCACCCACCTACCTCCCTCTACTCATCACATCCATCCCTCATACCTACCTCTACTCTTCATATCCACCCCTCTTCTCCCACCTACCTACCTCCCTCCATCTACTCTTCACATCACACTGCATAGAGGGAGCCAAATCACAGCACCCACCAACCTCCCTCTACTCTGTACCCACCTCTTTCTATTCATCACCCACCTACCTCCCTCTACCCACCACCCACCTCCCTCTACTCATCACATCCATCCCTCTCCCCCTCACCACATTACACTGCATAGGAGGAGGGAGCCATAATCACAGCACCTACCCACCTCCCTCCCTCTACTCATCACCCACTTACCTCCCTCTACTCTGCACCCACCTCTCTCTATTCATCATCCACCTCTCTCTACTCAGCACCTACCTACCTCCCTCTACTCTGCACCCACTTCTCTCTACTCACCACCCATCGACCTACCCCCATCTACTCGGCACCCACTTATCTCTACTCAGCACCTACCTACCTCCCTCTACTCTGCACCCACCTCTCTCAACTCACCACCCACCAACCTCCCTCTACTCATCACATCCATCCCTCTCACCACATTACACTGCATAGGACGAGGGAGCTATAATCACAGCACCTACCCACCTCCCGCTACTCTGTACCCACCTCCCTCTACTCATCACCCACCTACCTCCCTATACTCATCACCCACCTCCCTCTACTCATCACCCACCTACCTCCCTCTACTCAGCACCTACCTACCTCCCTCTACTCTGCACCCACCTCTCTCTATTCATCACCCACCTCTCTCTACTTATTACCCACCTCTCTCTACTCAGCACCTACCTCCCTCTACTCTGCATCCACCTCTCTCTACTCACCACCCACCTACCTCCATCTACTCAGCAACCACTTATCTCCCTCTACTCACCACCTACCACCCACCCACCAACCTCCCTCTACTCATCACATCCATCCCTCTCCCCCCTTACCACATGACACTGCATAGGAGGAGGAAGCCATAATCACAGTACCTACCTCCCTCTACTCTGTACCCACCTCTCTCTACTCAGCGCCCACCTACCCCCCTCTACTTACCACCCACCTACCTCCCTGTACTCACCACCCTCCTCTCTCTACTCAGCATCTACCTCCCTCTACTCAGCACCTATCTCCCTCTACTCTGCACCCACCCCCCTCTACTCATCACCCACCCACCTCCCTCTACTCACCACCTACCTCCCTCTACTCATCACATCCATTCCTCTCCCCCCTCACAACATGACACTGCATAGGAGGAGGGAGCCATAATCACAGCACCTACCCACCTCCCTCTACTCAGCACCAACCTCCCTCTACTTGGCACCCACCTCCCTCCCCCTACAGGGAGGGACTGCAATAAGGCGATTAAGCTATTCGCCTTACCAGCCCCTCGGCGGAAGGAGAAAGTGGGACAGGAAGTCCCACTTCTCCTGAAGCCCCCACTCCCCCCCCCCCCAAAAAAAATTACATGCCAAATGTGGCATGTAAGGGGGCAAGGAGTGGGTTAAGCAGAAGTTCCATTTTTAGGTGGAACTCCGCTTTAATAAGCAACCATGGCACTCCCCACCCCACAGCCACATGTCTAGGAATGCTTTGCTTCTAAGCAGGTGCAGTTAGCTAATCTGCCACTAGGTGTCTCTGTTCCAGAATAGTTTCTGGTGTAAGCAGGTCCTAGGTCCCTTTTAGCCAGCTATAGCCATCCTGACTGGTGGAGGAGAAGGTGGGTTGCAAAAGGTCCTCAGGCCAGGCCAAGTGTTCCCTGAAGTGAGGCTATCCCCCGAAGCAGCGGTCACCAACCAGTGATCTGATATACCACTGATGGTCCATGAGAAAATGTTGGTGGTCCCCAGGGGTTTTGCCACAAATCAACATTGTGGCAGATGTATACCACCCAATGCTGTTTCCAGCATTGATACCTGATGCCTCATCTGTGAACTCAGAGGGAGGCACCAGGAGTAGTGCAGAGAGTGGGAGAAAGAGGGGACTTTCAATGGCAGCACTGAACACAGACTGTGGGAGGGAGTATGGAGCTTAAGCACATGGCTGGATAAGGAGGTGAGATGCAATGATGAGTCTGTGTAAGGCAGCGGTGTGATGCAGAGTGCAGGGAGGGGGGCAGAAAGCTGGAGTATTGTGTGTATAAGGCTGCAGTGTTATCCAGGGGGAGGGGGGCAGAGAGTCGGAGCATTGTGTGTATAAGGCATGTCAAATTCATGTTAGTGGTCCTTGGGATTCAAAATTGTGAGTTTTGTGGTCCGTGAGGTCTGAAAGTTAGCAACCACTGCCCTGTAGGACCTGGGAGAAGTGTACCCAAGCCAGAGGTCATTGCAGTGATCCTATTTCAGGAAGGCTACTCATAAGGAGCAGTGAGCTGGATGCAGAAGGTCTAAGGCAGTGGTTCTCAACCTGGGGGTCAAATGATGATTTGCCAGGGGTCACCGAATTCTGGGCTGTTCCTGAAGCCCGCACCAATCTCACAGCCATTTTGCGACCGCCCAGCAGGGCTGTCCCTGGAGCCCGCGGCCTCCCACTTAGCCTCTTCGCAGCCGCCCATTCAGTTCACGGCATGGCTGGGGGGCAGAGACTAGAGGTCAGCTGACTGGCAAGTAATGTGAAGTGGGAGGGGCTGGAGGAGACCATATCTCCTGATTTCGGCATAAGTGTCACTGCTACAAGACACCACAAAGTCGGAGACACAGTGAGTAGCACTACCTGGGATTAGAGTTGCCATTAAAAGTCCCCACTACATATCAGCAGGTGACCTTGATCAAGAGCACCTAAGTTGGCTGATCAGAACTCCCCCCAGCATTGCCACTCAAACCCCCCCCCCCCCACCAAGGAGTAATAGAAGGAATACAAATAGAGAATATAAGGAAGGGAAAGGAAAAGAAGGTGAGGAACAAAGAAAAAGGGAGAGAAAGAATAAGAATAAGAAAAAGATTAAGAAAGATGGCCAGAGAGAGGAATGGGGGGAGGGGGGGCAAGAAATTAGGATAGAGAGAGATAAAAGGGAAAGAAAGGAGAACAAAGAGAAAGAGTGATGCATCCTAAAATGTACCATAAGGGGTTTTAATACTGCATGAGTAAAAGGGACTCAGGCAGCGCTAAATGTCCATGGGTTGGGGGCGCAAATTACTTGCCTTGCCTTGGGTACTGACAACCCATGCTATGAAAATTATTTTACTGTTGGGGTCCCCACAACTTGGGAAATGTTATCAAGGGGTCACAGCACTAGAAAGTTGAGAACTACTGGTCTAAGGCAAACCAGGACCATCTGAATGAGTACTGATGACCCCAGGATGTAAGAGACTGAGTTGGGAAGATGACTTACTAAATTGGACAGTGGGCTGCTCTCACATGTGGCTGCTGTGGATTGTCCACTATATGTGGTTAACAATGTACTGGGATTGTTAGGCCTATGTGATGGGACTGTAATGCCATCTTAAAGACCCACCAGTAAAGTGCAGCAATCCTAACTTTGTGTGTGAACATTTCTTAATTGGGATATAAAGGGCAATGGCCGGCAATGTTGTGAGAAGGTCTCTGGCAAGGAGATGAGCACAAGATGGCAGAGGTTAAGACTTCAAGTAGGAGGATTGTTGTTCTGGTAGCAAGAAGTAGTTGGGTAGGAACTTGTGCTGTTACATAGCCAATGTAAAGCCCCACTTACAGTACAGATGACAGATTCCGGGCGGGTTTGCTCATGTGGGTTCAGGCTAGTATTTGAACTAGCTCAAGCTCATGATTGCATTTTATGGGCTAAGCAGCCACAGCAGTGTGCCCAAACCTGCCATTCGAGACACAGGAATCTGCATATTCTTGGAATTTGCAGGGTGTGCTAGATGCCTGTGTGAATAGTCCCTTAGGCCCGATTCACACTAGTGCAATGCCAGACATCGCATGTGATTCACACTGCATTGCTGTGCAGATCACACGCAATGTATGTCTGTGCAATGCAATTTCAGCCATACAAACTGTATGACTGAAATCGCATCGCATTCGTACCAAAATGGTGCAGGACCCTTTTTCTGGGCCGCACTGGTATCAGATCGCATGGGTGTTCACACCTATGTGATCCGATTCTTGCACCATTTCACAGTTCGCACTGCGATCTGCGAACCGATCTGGTGGGGTTAACTTTACATTGACACCTGAGCGGTTCGCAGATCTCAGTGTAAACCACTGTGTGATTCAGGTGCGATGCGGGAATCCTCACTGGATTTGCAGGGTTCTCGCATCGCAGTAGTGTGAATCCTAAAGTGAATCTAAAACCAGGAACAAAAATGTATAGTGTAGCAAGTTCCCAGACCTCTAGAGGACTAATGGTGACCTCCAGAGTCGGTGAGACCTGACATCCTTCTTGGTAGAGTGGGCTATTAAGACATGGTGGGTGTAATACAAGCTTAAGGGATGGGCGCCAGACACTTTTTGAATGCACAGAGATTTATTGCCTCTTGAACAAGAACTGTGGGAGAGCGGGTTAGGGCCAGGACACCCTTGAGTAGATGCAATGATAATTAGCAGATTCTGAGACTTCTATAGGTAGACATCCATACAGTGGAAGGACTCCAGCCAGATACCACGTCTGTATAGATAGGACCGCTGTCTCCTATGGCAACAAATCTTGTAACAGTCACTAACGATAATTGTACTTAACTATTGGTAACACAGATAGTTCTCCTCATACGCTATACTCTTTCACTGTAGGTCTTCACTCACTGAGCTCCAAATCTCTCATTAGATTCTGAGACACAATTGCCACTGGATTTCTTGAGCTCTTTCACTTCCATTACTCAGTATCTTCCTCAAGTGTCACCCCCCGCTTCCCTGCTGGAGCCCTGGCTTGGCACTCACAGATACTCTTCAAGTGTCACCCTTGCTTACTCGTTAGGTCCCTGGCTTGGCACTCACTAATGCTCCTCAAGCGCCACCTTTGCTGTCCCGCTGGGTCCCTGACTTGGCACTTACTGAAGTTTTTCCACTTCTTCACTGTCCCCGGCTGGTGAGAAGACTGCTCCGGTACTGGCTCCAGCTCACTCACAATGGTCTCTGGTAACAAGGTAGATGGCCCCTTAGTGGCATCAGCTTCCCCTCTACCTGCGACCACAACTGGTTCCCCGTCCAGCTGAACTGTTACTCTTAGTTGGACTCCAATCCTGCAATCCCAACCCTGCGCTGCTTTTCCTGCTTCTGGATAGGCCTCAGACAGCCCAGCAGCCAGACTGCATCGGGATAGGCCTCAGGCTTTCGGTCTAGCAGCATAACACACTTCCACCCAGACAGCCGTTTGGGTGGTCCAGGACCCCGATAACCTGACTCCATCCAAATATACAGGCTCTCCCTGCATCCCAAGGTGCTTAAAGAAACCCTGCCCATTGGCTGAGAGACCCCATCCATTCGTAAACCTGACCTTGCTAAGCCCTTCTCTATTTAATGTCACCAGCATAACACCACCTAGTGACAGAAGAGAGAAGGTGCAGCAAGTCCAGAACTAGAAAGGAATCAGTGGATCTACTAACAATCAACCAGGGTAACTACTGCCTGGCAAACTAAATGTATTAGCTACCCTGCCTACACCCTCCCCCTGCCTAGGAAAGGGTGTCTCAGAGTTGCAAGAAATAATTTAACTCTCAAGCCAGAGAGTGGATGTCCTGACAAAACTGGGATGGGTGGGGAAACAAAGGAGAGAAGAAAATTATAACAAGACATGTGGCTTACCACATTAAATAAACAGTGTATATACATTGGCAAGTGGCATTTCACACAAGGGCATATAAATAGCAGAGAATATATACAATTTTACATGAGGCGTACCACCCAAACAATATAAAAGGGGAAAATATAAACAGTAGCCTTATATCCTAATTGTCTATTATGTGCACTGGGAAAAATATAGAAAATGTTAGCTTGGTTATAAAAGCTGAAGTCACTGTCTCTCCTTAGCCAAGGAAGACGCATTGGGGTGCAGGAACGCCTGAAAGAGAAAATAGCATAGAAATACATCCTATCTCTTCAATAACACAGTGCAATGTGTACATGAATGTTGAGTAAATATTAATTACCCTCAGCCGAGAGCAGGAAAGCAGTGTAAATACACCCTAAGATATATCTAAATATGAGTACAGATGAAACTAGGCCCCACCCCCATCCAAGGGTGACACCCCTTTTCCATAGCAAACCTAAAGAAAACCTACTTAAAGGGGTTGTAAAGGTAGAATTTTTTTTCCCTAAATAGCTTCCTTTACCTTAGTGCAGTCCTCCTTCACTTACCTCATTCTTCGATTTTGCTTTTAAATGTCCTTATTTCTTCTGAGAAATGCTCACTTCCTGTTCTTCTGTCTGTAACTCCACACAGTAATGCAAGGCTTTCTCCCTGGTGTGGAGTGTCGTGCTTGCCCCCTCCCTTGGACTACAGGAGAGTCAGGACGCTCTTTACCTTGCACATATAGGAGCTGTGTGTTAGTGGGCATCCTGACTCTCCTGTAGTCCAAGGAAGGGGCGAGCACGACACTCCACACCAGGGAGAAAGCCTTGAATTAATGTGTGGAGTTAGAGACAGAAGAACAGGAAGTGAGGATTTTTCAGAAGAAATAAGGACATTTAAAAGCAAAATGGAAGGATGAGGTAAGTGAATGAGAACTGCACTAAGGTAAAGGAAGCCATTTAGGAGAAAAAAAATTGTACCTTTACAACCCCTTTGACAATTCTTACCAACGGGAACAATTGCTCACTCAGGCTGGCACTCTCATGCCACCTGGTGGCCAGCATATTCAGCAAACAGTTCTTGTGTACTTTCCAGTCCATCATTAAATAGTAAGGTGAGAACTTTAGCTGTGTGAAGTTGGCACCCCATGTTTGTAAAACCTGAATAAAAATATACTATGTGTTTGTGCTGGTTTGTACCGCAAAAATGAGCGTTTGTGCTGAATTTTAAAAACAAACGCGCCATTCGTTTGTGTCACGTTTGTGCTGCAAAAATAAACGTTTGTGCCGCTTTGGTTGCAGAGATATTGTGCGTTAAAGTTGCTGAAACCCTGCCCACTTTGCACCCCATGTTGCTGAATTTTAAAAACAAACGCGCCATTCTTTTGTGCCGCGTTTGTGCTGGTTTGTGCCACAAAAATAAACGTTTGTGCTGCTTTGGTTGCAGAGATATTGTGCGTTAAAGTTTCTGAAACACCACCCACTTTGCACCCCATGTTGCTGAATTTTTTAAACAAATGCGCCATTCGTTTGTGCCGCATTTGTGCTGGTTTGTGCCACAAAAATAAACGTTTGTGCGGCTTTGGTTGCGGAGATATTGTGCGTTAAAGTTGCTGAAACCCTGTGTCCAGAGGATCTCACTGCACAGGTAGCAACTTGGATCCCCTGCGGATGCTGGACGAGATGGCGGACGTGGACAGGCTGCTTTCCCAGCTCAATGCGGAGGCGGCGTCCAAAGGAGTGGAGTGGCTGCAGGATCAGCTCTCATCTGTCCTGTGAGATTGAGCCTCTGGATCAGGGACAGGGGGGCAGGAGTCCTTAAGAGCTTGGAGGTCTCAGCCCCTGGAGCGCTTCTCTCCGGACTCCTGCCCCAGAACTCGTGTCACATCGGGAGTCCCAAGCAGGCCCCTTCAGGATCACTTGCAAAGCGATCGGGTGCACCCACGGGTGGCGCACCTGGAAGGAATACCCTTTATCGGCGGGCAGGGTTTTTGGGGGTGTCTGTGTCTCCGCCCGGCGTCAGGATCAGGAACAGGCAGGCTCCTCCCCCAGTGATAAGTTTCAGCATACTGCCAGGTTTTCTACAGTGATGAGGAGGGAGGGGATGATGAGGTTACTGACTCCACGTAGGTGCCTGAGAGGAGGAGGCACATCGCCAACGAGGCAGGATGCCCTCCAGGGGCCAGCTTAAGGGCAGCACACCGACTGCATCACAACGCAGAGCTCCGCATGTGCAGGGCGCTGCTGTCTCTACGTTATTCCAAAAGTTCTTTGGTGTGTGGTTTCGTTATCCTGACTCGACGTCTATTGACGTCCTGCAGGATAACAGCCGCAGCGCGCCCGTAAGGGCGCGCATCGTGGCGATCGGTGGTGTGGTGTGTCAGTCTGACACACCGCAACACCGATCTCAGTAAATAGCCTCTGGCGGAGGCTCTTTACCACGTGATCAGCCGAGTCCAATCACGGCTGATCACGATGTAAACAGGAAGAGCCGTTGACCGGCTCTTCCTCACTCGCGTCTGACAGATGCGAGTAGATGAGAGCCGATCGGCGGCTCTCCTGACAGGAAGGGGTTTCCGCTGATTGTTTATCAGCGCAGCCCCCCCTCGGATGCCCACACTGGACCACCAGGATGCCGCCCAGGACCACCAGGGAAGCACCCAACATGTGGATAGCCAGGTAAGTCCCCATGGCCATCCACATGTAAAAATGTATACATAACATATGCCAAATCAGTGCCCACAAATGGGCACTGACTGGCACCATCATGGCAGAAACAAAAATTGTGATGCCCAGCAATGCCACCCACCAGTGTCCATCAGTGCCACCTATCAGTGCTCACCTGTGCCCATCAGTGCCCACCTATCAGTGCCCGTCCATGCCACCTATCAGTGCCACTCATAAGTACCCATCAGTGCCAGCTATGAGTGCCCATCAGTGCCGTCTATGAATGCCCATCAGTGCCGCATACCAGTGCCACCTATCAGTGCCCATCAGTGCCGCCTATCAGTGCCCAGTGCCACCTTATCGGTGCCCGTCAGTGCCGCCTTGTCAGTGCCGCCTTATCAGTGCCCGTCAGTGCCGCCTTATTAGTGCCCGTCATTGAAGAAATACATTACAAAATAAATTAACAAAACGTTTTTCTTTGTTTCTTTCAAAATGTTCTCACGTTTTTTATTTGTTGTGCAAAAAATAAAAATTGCAGAGGTGATCAAATACCACCAAAAGAAAGCTCTATTTGTGGGAACAAAATGATAAAAAATGTGTTTGGGTAAAGTGTAGCATGACCGCACAATTGTCATTCAAAGTGCAACAGTGCTGAAAGCTGAAATTTGGCTTGGGCAGGTAGGTGTATAAGTGCCTGGTATGGAAGTGGTTAATATCTTAGAAACCGAACTGGCACAAACGCACATTTTTTGCCTCACAAACCAGCACAAATGCGGCACAAACTAATGGTATATTTTTATTCAGGTTTTACAAACATGGGGTTTCAACTTCACACAGCTGAGAACTTTCCCTCTTTGCCACAGCTTATTCTAACTAACTGACTAAACACCCCTAGTGTCTTTGGAGCCCCAAAGTCCATCAATCCTTCACTCAGGGTGGAACAACATTTCTCAGCAGTCTCCCTTTTCATAGGGACAACTCTGGGGACAGAGTGCATGGCTGCAGTCATAAAGCAATTGGCAATGCCATGGTGCAAGTGACCGCACTTCCTGAAATTAAAGTCCATCAATAGATCCCCTTGCATGTGAAATCTCAGCCTGCCCACACAACACCCGGGGACTGAGAAAAAATGTCCTCCTTGGTGGAAAAAACAAACACGCTGAACATCAAATCAACATGTTACTTTTCAGATGGAGGCACACTAGCGTTTCCAGAACACTAGCCAGTGTGGCTCAAGTAGGCACTCCTGCTGGTAGAACACAGTCCCAGCAGTACAGCCAAACAGGAGTGTTCCCACTAGCAACATTTCTGCAAGAATGGTGGAGTGGCTCTGAGTCTCAGCATAGCGTCCTAAATCTGGACTCCACAGAACACACATTTGTAATAATCCACATAGTTATGATGAATGAGTACAGTTCAACAACATTCTACCAATAGTACCTGGGATCCGGTAACTGTAGGGTTTCCCTTTCCTCATTATGAAATACTTAGCTCTGAACGAAGCCCCCGTATCGGAGCCAGATCCACGCCGAGGGAGCTGACATCTTGCCCTCGGCGTGTCTTCCAGGTTCACGGCTGTATTTCACCATACATGCTCCGTTTACTGTGAAATGCAAATCTCCGGTGGGTGTAACAAGATGTCCGCTTGCCGCCCAGAACTAGAGAGGAATCAGTAAATCTACTAACAATCAACCAGGGCAACTACTGCCTGGCAAACTAAATTTACTAGCAACCCTGCCTAAACACCAGGTTGCTACATCAGTATTGCAGCATAGCTGTCCTTAGGTGTGGTGGCTGTATTAGTTTTCTTTTACACTTTTTTACTTTATTATAACCACTTGTCTTCCGAAAGATTTTACCCCCTTCATGAACAGGCCATTTTTTTGCTATTTGGTACTACGCAATTTTAATTGACAATTGCGCAGTCATGCAATGCCACACCCAAACAAAGTTTATATAATTTTTCTCACAAAAATAGAGCTTTTTTTTGGTGGTATTTGACCACCACAGTTTTTTTTATTTTAAAGATAAAAAAAGATCGACAATTTTGAAAAAAAAAATGTATTTTTACCTTTTGCTATAAAACATATCCCACATTATTTTTTTAAGAAAACCAAATCTCTTAATACATTTTGGACAAAATGTGTTTTGCTACATGTCTTTGATAAAAAAACAAACCTCAATAAGTGTATATTGATTTTTTTGTATGAAAGTTACAGCAGGGCTCAAAATCTCAAGTCCTGAGCTACTAGCCAGGCCTCAAAGGTTACACGCTACCAGTGCCCCACTCAATCCCTACCCTGCCCTGCCCCTAGACACGCCCTCATAAATTATCTCATGAAATGACACTTAAATGTTTTATGCAAAAATTAGTTACAAAAAAACATATTAACAACAACTTTATCAGTGCAGCCTCATCTGTGCTCATCAATACAGCCTCACCTGTGCCCACCATTGCAGCCACACTGTGCCCACTATTGCAGTAATCTCAAAAGGAGGCTCGATATCCAACGAAGTTCATCAATGTTAAAATGAGGCTTGATGCTTTACTGAGTTCTCGGGTATCAGAATGAGGCTTGGTTTTGGATTTTATGTACAAAAGGTGATGACACAGTACGTCGCCCATGCCCCAGGACGACATCAATCTTTGACAAAACTAGTAGGGCGGACGACGTACTGACGTCATCACACTTACAAGTCCCGGATGTGCGAGTGCTCGTTTTTTACTGGCCAGTGTTTTTATTATTCTTCCATGTATGGGGACTAATTTTAAACCAATAAATCATTGGATTCACACGATGTGGACTTTTCTTTATTTTCTTTGAGTGGGACATCCTTGGACATTAGAAGAGAGCGAAAGACATATTTTTTGCTGGATCACAATCTAAAGGCCCTGGTGGGGTAATCAGCCACAAGTGTTACTGGCCTTTCTAAAGGTCCAGTGTATCTTGTAAGGGGCTAGCTCGGTAGCGGGGTGTGTGACCCCCCTGGATGGGTTCACTACACACTGAATTTATACAGACAGGCAGTCGAAGACGGTTGAAAACAAAGATTTGAAAACAAAGATTTTGGTTTATTCTTCCATCTTGCTGGAAACAAGTGCAAGCATCCAAACAGCATAAACAAAAATCAAACATAAAATAAACCCTGGCCACTTGGGGCATCTACCTTCACCACACAGGAACCTATCTAGGGAGTCTGGCCCAGCCTAGTGCTGAGCAGACACTGCTGGTCATACAGCAGAAAAACAATAGTCTTTTGATTTTTATCACACAGAAAAATCAATCACCACCTCACCTCCTCAGAAGACTTTCAGCTACTGCTCTCCCTACTCACAAAGCCTCAGGATGCAGAAAATCAGTGGTAATCCTCTGGATTACTTATAGAGGCCTTAATTGCCTCATTTTGAACAGCTGAAGTTTTCCAACGCCCTTAAACCTTTTCTGGCTACTTCTGCAGCCGACGCCTAATAACAATAGGTGTATTGTCTAAACAAGGCAGAAATGTATCTCCCGTCTGTGACAACACCCACAGATTTACCTGACTTCCTGTCACAATCTGGTAAGCAGGCATTCCTTATTTTCGGTGGTGGTCTCACATGATGTCCATTGCACAGGGGTTTGAAGAGGACTACACTGTGTCTGAGAGTCTACTCATGGACTAAACGCTCAAGATTTTAACACTTTTGTTTACCTTGTTTTTTACATCACTCTTTACCCAATAAGGAGGACTGTTTAGTACCAGATGTGTTATGCTCTAAATGCCCTTGTTTCTCTTCGGTAATAAGGAGGACTGTTCATTATCAGATATTTGATGCTGTACACATTACTAGGACTGTTTATCAGTGGAAATTTATGTTGTGCATATTAGTTGAGCACGACTCTGTTCCAATTGTAATTCAAAGTCCGCACTGAAAGCTGAAAATTGGCCTGGGCAGGAAGGGGGTGAAAGTGCCTTGTATTGAAGTGGTTAATGAACTCCTGGTATTTAATGCCTCCTTAATACCCTCCCGCTGTTAGTGCAATTGGGCCACACCTACCATTTGATGCGGTTTGGCAGTGTGTCGAAGTTGCGTTCCTGCATCTATTCTAAAATACTCTGCTCTTTATGAATTCCTCTGTATGTGTTTTATGAATGGCTGAGGTGCCGAGCGAGCAATCCTCTGTGAGAACTGTACTCCACTTACTGTGAAGGCTGCTAAAGAGATTGTTTTACCAAATCCAGCAGCAGCCACACATGGAACACAGTTCTTTAGTGGTAGCCCTGAGGTGCTCTATCTGGCACTCTAATTTTTGAAGAGACTTTCTACATCTACAGATGTTTTATGACTCTGTGGTGGCCAGCGCTCTCCTGTATGTAGTGGTATGCTGGGGGAAGCAGGCTTATGGTGGTCGACACCAACAGACTCAACAAACTGTTTCGCAAGTCCAGTGATGTCGTTGAACTGGAGTTGGAGTCTTTAAAGAGGAAGTAAACCCTGATGGGTGTTACTTCCTCTTTGTTTCCCTGCAAAGGTAAAACATAATGGGCTACTATGCATCACATAGTAGCCCAATATGTGACACTTACCTGCAGAAGAAGCCCGAGATGTCCCCCGTTTACCTCGCTAGTAGCGAACAGCCATTCTTCACCCCTCTTCCTTCCTGGGGCCGCAAACTCCGATTTTGTGAGTGGCCGAAGTCGTGTGACGTCGCCTCCACTTACGGCATGACCCATGTTAGAAACGGCACAGCGTGCCTAGCGCATGCGCAGAACTAACTCTGGCGCATGCGCAGAACAAATATCTGTATGGCGATTTGCAAATATCTCCTAGACCGTGCAGGTCTGGGAGATATTTCAAGCACCTACAGGTAAGCCTTAATATAGGTGTAGCACTACCCCTGGAGGAGCTGCTGGTTTGTTTTGGGTGGCACATTTACCTCGTGGCTCTTCCGAATTCCTAGGGGTGAATGATGCGTATATCAATAGTAATAAGGAATGTCCACAAGTGTCTTTTGCTGTGCTCTTTATTTCCCAGCCGGGTAAAAACAATAAAACTTGTGGTGAGGAAAGTATAGTTGATGGAGAATAGCAAATTCAGGCGTAGCAATAGGGAAACAGTCCTGCTCCCACGTGTAACACTTCCCTGCTCCACTCCTGCTTGAGTGGGAATAGCGTACCCGGACAGGCCTCTCTCACTGATCTGGCAGCCAGAGTATTGCTTGAACCTTTTTGAGCAAAAGCCTCTGCCACAGACCTTTCTTGGAATGGACTTCAGAGAGACACCTCTGCCACAGGCCCTCTCTGATTGCAAATACGGAGGCAATCCTCCTCGGAAGAATTACACCTGGATCTCCTTCTTAACGTCGCCCAGGTACCGACTGACAGGTGATCAATCCTTCAGTGTCCGGCTACCTTGATCCCCGGTGGTTTGTCTAAATACTTTTGGACCGCCAGGCTCTCATTGGCGCTCCTCAGATGGACTCCCCACCGAACAGCTATACCGCTTGGGATCTTCAAAAGTGGGAACCCAGTCGTTCACTGGGTCCCCGTCGTTGCTCAAACGTTCCGGATCAAGTTACCAATATGGTCCTGGAACACCGCGTGGCAAGCGCGGCCCGGCCAGGTAGGCCATAACGCTGTGATGTGGTCACCCTAAAGGTGGGTGCCACACTGGAAGAAGACCCAGACTCAATGGCGTCTGTTCCATAAGTACCCTCTCCCAGCATGCCCAGCAAGGACACTCCCTCCTGATTGGCTGCTGGAAAAGAACACCCAAGTCTCGACTCTGCTGCTGCCACCTGTCACCCTGGGGTGGGATTGCACCCCAGTAACAACAGAATGATCCCACAGCCAAGCTAAAACAGAGACCCTATTTGAACATTGTAATTTGGATCAGAGTCATTAGCACTCTGATCACCCTCTAAATTTCAATAGCATCGGTACTTGGAAGTAACCAGGCGCTACATAGGCTTACCTGTAGGTTAAAGTGGTTGTAAAGGGTTTACAACCACTTTAACAGTGTTTGGAGATGAGAATGTATTTCAAGGTACATTCAATATTGGACAACTTCTCCCACCCAATTCGTCTTTGTGAGGGCCGACGTGAAGATTTAATCTTTAGGGCTGTGCAAATTAACTTTTAATTAATCGATTAATCTTAAATTTTTTGATCGATCAAAATCTTTTTGATCGATTAAAATTCTTTTGATTGGTACTCACCTCTCTGCCGGCTTCTGGGCCTTCAGGGAGTTCCGTCGGAGATCCAGTAACATCACGGACACCGGCGGGGCTTGCTGTGTCCATCTGAAGGGCTCCTTTGCTGTGCCTTCATATCTGCATGCCGGCGGGACCTTACTATCTGCCACACGTAAGGGCTGTTACACTTCCCTCTATCACTTCCCTCTATCAACCTGGGATTCTACAGCCATCCACTGTGAGTTGTGATAGTTCCCTTCATGGGACATCTACATGCCGACGGACTGATGTTAACCTCTCCTCATCTGGATTCAGCAGTGGTATCGTTGTACACATTTTTATACCAGTATCATACTTGGCTACATGTTTTTATGCCTGCTTTTGGTACCGTTTGGTATTACTCGCACCATTTTTACAGTTTATGTAGCTACATCGATTTTATCTCCAGTGCAATATTTGGTTACCTACTTGAAGATTATAAAAGTTTTAATGCTATTCCCATCGAGCGCTGCCTTTGTGTGTTTTGTGTATCCTGCTATCCATTTTTCCAGTGGTTGGTAGCTTCACTGGGAATCAGCCTGCAAGGAGATCAGCTAAAAGTAGTTGGATCTGTATGTGCGTTATAATTAATCAAAATTAGTCGATTAATCGATTAAAAAAAAAACTCTTAATCGAACGGAAACATTTTGATCAGTAACAGCCCTATTAATCTTGTTTATGATCTGTTTTTTAATGTCGTTTTATAATATGTTGGTATTATGTTAATTATTATTTGGGGTAATGTTAGAGAAAGTGGTGTATTATTTGCATGTTGGGAGTTTTGATTTTATTTTTTCAATCTGTGTTATTTATTCTATGTTGTATTTTAATGGTAAGGATGTTTTATTGGAGTATGCTTTAAAATTGTTTTATGTGTACTGATTGCTGTTATTGGTAATTTTATTATGCTTTGTTAAATTCTGTTAATTTTTGTGATTTTGTTGTGTTTTTTTGTTGAATGTAGTTGTATCGCAATAATTTCTCTTCGGTATTATTAAAGTATTCAAAATATATTTTTACAGTGCGCATGTTCCGAATAATTATTTTTTTACCTGAAAAATCAGATTTTAGAATAATACAGATTGCTTTGCCACAACACCTGTTATTAAGGGGATGGAGGTATGAAGTCTAGGCACCCAAACCTTTGTATATTGGGTAAAACTTATGCTATAATTAGAGGCAAAACTTCAGGACTTCCTAAAAGGTTGCCTATAATAGTGACATGCCAATGGAAATGTGTGGGGTTTGAACTTGCAAGTGTTGGCATTTTACCTGTCAAACTAACCTGGCATTGGACCATGACCGGAGGGTGCAGCTGCTGTGCTTCATATCTGCAGAAGTTTGCCTTCTTACCCCGTGACAGAGGGCCAAATTCACGTAGAATTGCAGCGGCGTAACGTATCGTTACACTGCCGCAAGTTTTCATCGCAAGTGCCTGATTCACAAAGCACTTGCAATGAAAACCTACACCGGCGGCCTCCGGCGTAAGCCCGCGTAATTCAAAGGGGCGTGTGCCATTTAAATTAGGCGCGCTTCCGCGCCAGACATACTGCGCATGCTCAATTTCCCGCCGTGCTTTGTGCGAAGTGACGTCATTTTTTCGAACGGCGACTTTCGTATTCCCGGACGTCTTACGCAAGAAATTTTTTTTTTGAAATTCGATGCGGGAACGACGGCCATACTTTAAGATGGGCTGAGTGAAGTTATGGCAGCTAAAACGACGACTAACTTTGCGACGGGAAAATAGACTAGCAGCGACGTAACGAACGCGAAAAAACGCTGTGGATCGCCTAAGTACTAATTTGCATACCCGACGCTGGTTTACGACGCAAACTCCCCCCAGCGGCGGCCGAGGTATTGCATCCTAAGATCCGACAGTGTAATTCAATTACACCTGTCGGATCTTAGGGCAAACTATGCGTAACTGATTCTATGAATCAGTCGCATAGTTAGAAAGCCCCTAAAACAGACATACGCCGTCGTATCTCTTTTGTGAATCTGGCCCAGAGTCTCTTTAACCTCTTGACCACCGCCCCATGTCTAAAAGACGTCCTATTTTTAAAGATGAATATCTCGGTAACGGCAGCAGCTGCTGCCACAACCGAGATATCTATCTCTTCAGTGGGCGGTGGTGTACACGATAACGGCGGTCTCCGCGGCAGGTTCGCCGCGAGACCGCCATTATCGGTGGCGGGAGAGGGCCCTCCCGCCGCTCTCCCGCGCCCTCCACCGCTTACCGGAGCCGTCGGTAGCGGCGGAGGAGATCGCGACCGTTCGGGAGCTGAGCAGGGACGAGACTGAAGGAAAAATCTCCTTCACCCGTCCCCATAGCTCTGCTGGGCGGAAGTGACGTCAAAACGTCAGTCCCGCCCAGCCTCTTAAAGAAACATTTTTTTTTTTCTCATTTGAAAAAATTACATTTCCACATTTTTTCTTTTTTTTTTGCATTTAAGCCTAAATATGAGATCTGAGGTCTTTTTGACCCCAGATCTCATATTTAAGAGGACCTGTCATGCTTTTTTCTATTACAAGGGATGTTTACATTCCTTGTAATAGGAATAAAAGTGATCAAATTATTATTTTTTTTATTTCAGTGTAAAAAATTATAAAACTAAATAAAAATAAATAAGAAAACAAAAAAAAAAATTTTTTAAAGCGCCCCGTCCCGACGAGCTCGCGCACAGAAGCGAACGCAAGTGAGGTATCGCCGCGATCGTTAGAGCGAGAGCAATAATTCTAGCCCTAGAGCTACTCTGTAGCTCAAAAAATGCAACCTGTAGAATTTTTTAAACGTCGCCTATCGAGATTTTTAAGGGTAAAAGTTTGACGCCATGCCACGAGTGGGCGCAATTTTTAAGCGTGACATGTTGGGTATCATTTTACTCGGCGTAACATTATCTTTCACAATATATAAAAAAGTTGGGCAAAATTTATTGTTGTCTTATTTTTTAATTAAAAAAGTGATTTTTTTTCCAAAAAAAGTGCGCTTGTAAGACCGCTGCGCAAATACGGTGTGACAAAAAGTATTGCAATTACTACCATTTTATTCTCTAGGAAGTTAGAAAAAAAATATATATAATGTTTGGGGGTTTTAAGTAATTTTCTAGCAAAAAAAACAGTTTTAGTCTCGTAAACACCGAATCTGAAAAATTAGCCCGGTGGTAAAGAGGTTAAGACTGGAACATTCCAGCATTTTGCACTTTAGCAAAAAAAAGGAAAACCGAAGAGCAAAGAAAGCTTTATCAAAATGTATTGTTTCGTAAACCTGGATCTGCAGCGCCACCTTGTGTAAAACAAATATAACATTTTGTTATAGTACACTGTATAGTGAGTGCATCATATTGCGTATTGTAGATTATAATTTTTTTCTGTTCAAATAAGTTTTCAAATTTGGCAAATGCAACAGTACACAATCAGGATTGGCTGCTCTGCTTAAAAATATTTGTGTTTGTTTCATAAGGATATCTTTAATGCTGTCATTCTGCTAGGATTTTAAGAAATAATCACACATACTGTATATATACTGTTACTAAACCCACAACAGTAAAACCAGTCTGTCAATGCAGTAAAGCATGCTTGTTATACTCACTGTGGAACCTAAGGGGTCAATCCTCCACAATGTGCAAAAAAAAAGTTTGATCCTGTCTCTAATTCTCTCCTTCTTCCACTGTTCCCAATCATCTCCTGATTAGACAGAGCCTTTGGAGTCACTTTGCACATGTGTATTGCTAGAGAGTTTTTTTTTTCTTCTTGCGATGGTGTATGCGATCAGCGCAGGGCCAATCTGCACTGTCCAGACAGAGGGTCGTGGTCCTGCAGCCTCATAAGACAGAGGAGATGAAAATGAAAACTCCTTCTAAAAGCTTTAACCAGACACTAATAGAAGTCACAAGACTGCTATATACAGTTGATGATAAAAGGTATTTTGCAGTTTATATTTACTAAAATAATTGCATTTCCATGTTCTGTGTACTGTGAGAGACCATATATAGTGAATGCAGGGTCCTGGGTTTAGTAACATTTAAGTAAAGCAATACATTTTAATAAAAAAATAGATAATCATTATTAATTGCTGAGAAGTAAATAAATTACTCCTATCCCTAATACGTAAACCCTATATTTGTTTTAAATAAGCAAGTATCCTAATTCGTTACTATTCAACTCTCTGTAGTCCCAGTGAATAAAGCAGGGGTATCGAAATAAAATGAATGGAGGTCCAATCCATAACATTTTCTTCCAGCCGAGGTCTGAATCACCAGATCATTCACATCACAGCCTCCCTCCTAAGAAATCCCAATCTCCTTTTTACATTCCCCCCCCCTCCTGCCGCTCTTTCCGGGTCCCACCAGGAGACCCGATCCGCAATGCGCCACTTCTGGCGCCTAGAGACAGACTGGCACGAAGCCGGAAACGGCTTTGTTCCAGTCTTCTCTCTGTAAACACGGAAGCAACGTCACAATGTCACTTCCGGTTTACTTGGCTGCCAATGCCGCCAGATTAAAAAAAATACACAGTATTTAGAACCGCCGTTTTCGGGGATCTGAATACTTTGAAGTGCAAAGGAAGGATTGGAGGTCTTTTAGACCCCTGATCCCTCCATAAAGAGTACCTGTCACCACCTATTACTGTCACAAGGGATTTTCACACATGGGAGGTATGGCCGTGATCGTCAGAGTGAGAGCAATAATTCTAGCACTAGACCTCCTTTGTAACTCTAACCTGGTAACTGTAAAAAAAATCTAAGCGTTTTAGGTACTGTAGTTTGTCGCCATTCCACGAGTGCGTGCAATTTTAAAGCGTGACATGTTTGGTATCTGTTTACTCGGCATAACATCATCTTTCACATTATACAAAAAAAAAAATGGGCTAACTTTACTGTTTCGTTTTTTTTTTAAATTCAGGAAAGTGTCTTTTTCCCCAAAAGTTGCGTTTAAAACACCACTGCACAAATACTGTGTGACATAAAATATTGCAACAATCTCCATTTTATTCTCTAGATTCTCTGCTAAAAAAATATATATAAAATTTGGGGGTTCTAGGTAATTTTCTAGCAAAAAAAATTTTTTTTGCCATAGAATGTGTGATCACAGCATCACAAACCTTATAATCCACATATGTGTTAAAATGTATAAAGTGCATCTGTGCTTGTATATAAATATATAAAGTATTTTCATGCAAACTCCAAAAAGTTCATACAAAAATCAAATCAAATAAAAAACTTAGGGGGTTATTTACGAAAGGCAAATCCACTTTGCACTACAAGTGCAAACTACAAGTGCAAAGTGCACTTGAAATTGCACTGAAAGTGCATTTGGAAGTGCAGTCGCTGCTACTAGATTCGAAGGGGACATGCAAGGAAAATAAACAGCATTTTAGCTTGCACGTGATTGGATAATAAAATCGTCAGAGCTTCCCCTCGTTTCAGATCTACCCCTCAGATTTACAGCGACTGCACCTCCAAGTGCAATTTCGGTGCAATTTCAAGAGCACTTTGCACTTGTAGTGCAAAGTGGATTTGCCTTTCGTAAATAACCCCCTCTATGTGTGGGCAGGCAAATGGGGCGCTTGTTCCAGGACATTGATGAAGATGGCACAAAGTAAAACTACCCCATGTGTGAGTGTAAAGTGACCCTGTAACAAAGAGCCTAATGTAGCCCAGAAGAACCCACAAGGGGTAGGGACCCAATGAATTAATGGGAAACATGGAGGACATAACAATCTACCACACAGCTACCCCTTTAGGCAGAGGCCCCATCTGCCTGATAGCTCAGTATGCAATTTTTCAATTCCACACGAGTCCGGGTGTTTATTCCTTGTTTAAGCCTTTTGGTTTGTCTTCCTGATACAATGTTTTAAGTGTATTGGCGGAAGGATAGTAAGAGTAAGTGTAGGTATAAATATATATGTAGCATTACCCCCCAGTGGAGCTGCTGGATTTTTGGGCGGCGTGTTACCTCGTGGCTCCTCCGAAATTCCTAGGGGTGAAGGATGCGTAGTGCATATAGTAGAAGTAAAGGAATGTCCAGACAGGTGCTCTTTGCCGTGCTCTTTATTACCCAGCCAGGTAAAAATAGTAAACTTGTGGTGAGGAAAGTAAAGCTGAAGAAGAAAGGAGAATAGCAGATTTAGGTGTAATGATAGGAAACAGTCCTGCTCCCAAATGTAACACTTCTTAGCACCACTCCCGCCGGAGTGGGTTTAGTGTACCCGGACAGGCCTCTCTCACTGACCTGGCAGCCGGAGTATCACTCGGACAATTATAGGAATAAATCTCTGCCACAGACCCTCCTTGATGAACTTGAACTTGGGAGATAGTCTCTGCCACAGACCCCTCTCAGTGAGCCTCAGAAGTTGCCTCTGCCACAGGTCCCCTCTGGGTTGAATTCTTGGAGATATGCCTCCTTAATTGAGTTACGTCTGGATCTCCTTCAACTTGTAGCCCAGGTACCGACCGACAGGTGATCAATCCCTCGGTGTCTGGCTACCTGTGATCCTAGTAATTTACTAGTAATGGCAACAATCAGCGACTCTCTGCCCGTCGCTGCCCGTCGCCACCCGCCTCACAGCCTCTCAAGTCTTACTCTTCGGGCCCCGGCTACTACTGGATGGGGAGCGGAGGAAGATCACTTCGCCAGGGAAGGCAAGGAGATAGGCAGGTGGCTGGCCAGGATTTGAGCCAAGGCAGAAGAACATGCGAGCGAAGCAGAATGGGCATGAGCCCGAAACTGAAGAAATATTCCCTTCGCTCTGACCAGCACATGATCATCAGAAAGGGGCACAGATAATTGGAAAAATACAACCCCCCTACGCTAGTAGGCATGGCGGAGCGGTGGGGTGTAATTCTAATTTTTTTATTTTAATTCTGCACTGATTGTCTTTAAAATTGCCCCTGCCCCCTATTAAATCCAATCTGGGGACAAAACCAGGGACAGACTTGGTCCGGGGACAGTGGCCTCAATCAGGGGACTGTCCCCTGAAACTGGGGATGTCTGGTCACCCTAACCTATGGTGTCCTGATCCAGACCCTCCCTGCCATGCACCTCTAAGACCCCTTTCAAACTGGGGCATTTTTCATGCCTCCCCTGCAGCCCCAGTGTGAGAGTCAGAGTGCTTTCACACTGGGGTGGTGCGCTTGCAGGATGTTAGAAAAGGTCCTGCAAGCAGCATCTTTTGGGTGGTGCGGAATCAATGGGCACCGCTGCCGAAGCGCCTGCAAATCGCTTCAGCAGCGGTGCTTTTTGGGAGCTTTTAACCCTTTATTCGGCAGCTAGCAGGGGTTAAATGCACCATGCTAGTGGCTGAAAAGCGCCGCTATTACAGTAGTAAAGCAAAATTAGCAGCGCTTTACCGCTAACGCCCCACCCCACCCCAGTTTGAAAGTAGCCTAACAGACCACTGATAATAGGAAGCTGTTGCTCACTGTTATCGACTAGCAGTAGATCACTATTGCAATGGTCTGTTGAGGCACAAGGGGGCAGGGTGGAGCTGTATAAAGGACACAGCAAAATCCTGACCACATCAACACTGACATAATTGGAAGCTTTGTGGTTGTTTTGTGCTACAGAGAACTCTAAGTGCTAGTTCACACCAGACGCAGTTCCGTGTGCTTTTTTTCTGCACAAAATGCATGCAACCTGTTTTCCATGTATTCCAGTGGCTCTAGTTCACACCATGCAGTCAGTTACCGGTCAGTTTCTGCACCAGAAACTGACCGGAAACTGACTGCATGGTGTGAACTAGAGCCATTGGAATACATGGAAAACACTGTGCATGCATTTTTAGTGCAGAAAAAAAGCGCACGGAACTGCGTCTGGTGTGAACTGGCCCTAATGCCCCGTACACACGATCCGAAAATTGTACGAAAAGTTCCGCTTTCGAAACGATCGTACGATAATCGGATCATTAGTACAGAACTTTCGAGAGCCGAAATGACAGTTCATTCTATCGGACATGCACAGAATTTTTTTTTGTACGATTTTCATTTAATCAGTACAGCTGTCGTTCGAAAATGCAATACAAATGCATTACAACACATGACATCACTTCCGAATTTTTATTCTGTCGTATGAGAATTTTCGTGACTTTAGTAAACTCAGTAAATTCGACATGCGTTTTAGCATGCAAAAAAAAAAAAAAAATTTGTCCGATAATCGTGTGTACGGGGCTTAAGGCTTCATGTACACGGGACGTTTTTACAACCTCTCCTGAACGATTTAACTTGACAGATAGTAGCCCACGTTTAAAACGTCCGTCTTGCCCCATTTACATGCCACGTTTAGCAGCGTTTGCGTTTAGAAGCGTTTAAAAAAAACTTTTTTTTAAATGACCAAAAACGAAAAATGCCTATAAATGAAATGCAGCTAAACGCAGATTACTGCGTTTAGCCGCGTTTAGACACGTTTGGTGTCTGAAACGTTGGAAACTTTGGCGTCGGAACTCTCTATTTTGCCTTCAAAAAAGGCCTACAAACGCAACTGCCTAAAAACGACAGTAAACTAACCTGTGTACATGTACACATGAGTTATCATTGAATGAGTTCAGGGGAAGTTGAAAAGTAGCAGCAGTGTACATCGGCCCTTAAAGTGGGAATTTAAGTAGGGCAATTTTTGCATTTTTATACCAGTGGGATTCCTATGAAAACCGGAAATCCCTGTAGTATGTACAGCTACTACAGTGAGCTACACTAGCTTCTGTGTCTTGCAAAATGGTTAAACAGTTGCACATCTTAAAGTGGAACTAAAGGCGAGAGGAAATTCCTCCAAAGTGAGGGAATATCTGGTTGAAGACAGGGTCACAAGAACTAGTTAGTGTCCCCATTGGAAAATTCCCCCTCTTTTCCTGTTTTGAGAACAACCTTACATTTTGGAATTTCTTTCACTTTGACTGATAACGGTACACTGGACAAATAGAGAGGGTGAATTTCCATAACAGGGGCACAGGCAGCAACAAAAACCTGAAAGATGTTCCAAACTCTCTCCACTTCATCTAGTTAAAAGGAAGTTTTGCCTTTGCCTATAACTTTTGATGACATATACATTTTTACTACGTGCAGTTATAACATTGTTCTCTTTTATTTGGGGAATAAAAAATATCCGCAGCAAACGTACGCATTTTTTAAGTCCGCATTACCTAATTATCGTTAGTGATGCAGTCACAGCACTAAGCAACATTGCGCCATAATTTATTTTCTGTGTGCAATAAGGTAAATGATTGCTTACAGTAAACTCAGCGTAGTATACCACAAAACCAAGTTGGAATTTACACAATGTGCTTGCTTCACTTTCCTGGACAGTTGATGTAATTCAGAGGCACAGGGGAAGCATGATACTCTACACCAGGGGTCTTCAAACTACGGCCCTCCAGTTGTTCAGGAACTACAATTCCCAGCATGCCTAGTCATTATCTGTGAATGTCAGTGTGTTACAATGCCTCATGGAATGTGTAGTTCTACAACAGCTGGAGGGCCGTAGTTTGAGGATCCCTGCTCTACACATTGAATTCATTTGGAAGGGTTTCTACTTACAGTATACTGATGTGCCAGTCTACCCAAAAGTGATTATTTCAGCCTAGGAATAGTAATAGTATTAGGCTACTTTTACACAGGCTACCACGGCATTTTCCTTGCCTCTGTTCACTTGTTTATGTTCTTGCCCACCTCTGTTTTTGGAGACTGGAAAAATTAACATATCAAAGCAAGCGACTCAATACCATTTTCATGTCATAGTTGGTGGTAAACTGTTGTGATTTCTCTTCTTTACCTGTTATGTAGCCATCGCAATTGAAAAGTGGTTGAAAGAAGATGATTCATGTATGGGCAGGCTGGTTGAACACAAGTCGATCTACTGATCGACTTGTGTTCAACCAGCCTGTTAGGTTTTTCTTGAATGATCAGACTTGCCAGCTATAGCCAGAAGCACTGGCCATTGTATTCTGATGGTGAGGGAAAACTCCACAATGTCAGAATATAAAGACTTAAAGCAGGGGTAGGCAACCTTGACCCTCCAGCTGTGGTGAAACTACAAATCCCATTATGCCTCTGGCTCTAGGGATCATGCATGTGATTGTTAGGGTCTTGCAATGTCTCATGGGATTTGTAGTTTCAAAACATATGGAGGGCCGAGTTTGCCTACCCCTGACTTAGAGGCAGTAGTGTATTTAGGTTTTGTGCTGCCCTAAGCCTGACTAAACTTGTGCACCCCTAATTTAGATATGACCCACCCCTTCCTGTCAAGGCCACACCCCTTGCTGTTTAAGACTAACATTTTCAAGTGGGGACACTAGTTCTGAGGGCCGGGGTGGATTCCATACTGAATGCAGTGCGGCCGCTTTATGGGGGTGCTAGACTAATTTGCCTTTCAGCCCAATCTGCCCCATAAGACTGGAGCTACACTACACTGTAGCGCAAGCTGGCGGGGACACCCTGCAAAGTGCTGCCCTAGGCCTGGGCCGTGTTGGCCTAGGCCAGGATACAGTGTTGCTTAGAGGGAAGAAAAAACAAAAGATCCGAATCTCCCATTCTTTTTTTTTTTTTTAGTTTATCCTGCTGGTTAAAAATGCAAACATAATCAATGTATGGGCTGCTTTAGTGTGGCCATAATTGTGATTCCTATGTGCGTTCCCAGTACAGAGGAACACACATCAGTCTCCTCCCTTTGTGAGTCCCCTCCCCCTACAGTTAGACTCACTTACAAGGGAACAAATTAACCCCTTGATTGTCCCCTAGTGTTAACCCCTTCCCTGCCAGTCACATTTACACACTAATTAGTGCACTTTTATAGCACTAATCGCTGTATAAATGTGAATGGTCCCAAAAACATGTCAAAAGTGTCTGATGTGTCCGTCGCAATGTCACAAAAAAAATTGCAGATCGCCGCCATTACTAGTAAAAAAAAAAAATCCATAAATCTATCCCTTATTTTGTAGACGCTATAACATTTGCGCAAACCAATCAATAAACGCTTATTGCGATTTTTTTTTTTTTTTTTACCAAAAATATGTAGAAGAATACATATCGGTCTAAACTGAGGAAAACCCTCTCCCCCCCCCCCCTTCCACTGTCTCCTTTTTTACCATTCCCCTATGGGTTTGATTCTCTTTTTTGTTCTACTTTCCTTTCCTCTACATACTTGAAGTTTTATTAAGAAACATCAATTTTGTCTATTGCTTGCTATTGGGTTTCATATGCTATAGGAGGAAGCTTCCTCAAATGTAATGGTTTATTGTCATATGACCCTGATTGAAAAACGTATTTCATGTTGAAAGACGTTACCTTTGTAAGTTATGCTGAAAATTTAATAAACATTATTGAAAAGTAAACTGAGGAAAAATGTAAAAAAAAAAAAAAAAAATTGTGATATTAAATCAAAAAGTAAAAAATATTGTGTTTTTTTTTTTCAAAATTGGCGCTCTTCTTTTGTTTATAGCGCAAAAAATAAAAACCGATCACATACCACCAAACGAAAGCTTTATTTGTGGGGAAAAAAACATAAAGATTTAATTTGGGTATAGCGTTGCATGACCGCGCAATTGTCATTCAAAGTATGACAACGCTGAAAACTAAAAATTGGTCTGGGCAGGAAGGGGGTGAAAATGCCCTGTATTGAAGCGGTTAAGCAAGAACAAACTTTCACATCATGTTCATACATTTGCATTGCACTACTGCAATGCACACTGACATGTGTTAGGCACTTCAATGCACATATACAGTAAGGAGGAGTTTGCACTATTATAGGCCAACATGCTCCGATGAGAGTGCTCTTTGCATCGTAGTGCATTGTGTTGTTACAAATCGTGCAGGTGTGTTTTTTCATGTGTTGTGGCACGTTAAGAGACCATTCACAATGAATAGGCTGCTATTAACACAATGTTTCCCAACTTAAAGGGGTTGTAAAGGTACAATAAATGTTTTCCCCTAAATAGCTTCCTTTACCTTAGTGCAGTCCTCCTTCACTTACCTCATCCTTCCATTTTGCTTTTAAATGTCCTTATTTCTTCTGAGAAATCCTCACTTCCTGTTCTTCTATCTGTAACTCCACACAGTAATGCAAGGTTTTCTCCCTGGTGTGGAGTGTCGCGCTCGCCCCCTCCCTTGGACTACAGGAGAGTCAAGACGCTCTCTACGTTGCAGATAGAGAAAGGAGCTGTGTGTTAGTGGGCGTCCTGAGTGGGCGAGCACAACACTCGACACCAGGGAGAAAGCCTTGCATTACTGTGTGGAGTTACAGACAAAAGAACAGGAAGTGAGGATTTCTCAGAAGAAATAAGGATATTTAAAAGCAAAATCGAAGGATGAGGTAAGTGAAGGAGGACTGCACTAAGGTAAAGGAAGCCATTTAGGAAAAAAAATTGTACCTTTACAACCCCTTTAAGAAAAATAATGTATTAACCCAATATAGAATTGTTAAAATGGCCTTAACTTGAACCAGTGACAGCAGAAATAAGGAAGCTGCTATTGCTGACATCTTTTTAAAAGGTGCAGGCTCTGTAGCTGTAATACTGATCCTGGCTTTGCTAGGTAGTGAGTCACTGGCAAATTAAACACACGCAGGACAGGAATTTAAGCCCCATACACACTATTAGATTTTCTGCAGATGTTTGTCTTCAGATTTACCAAAACCATGTATTACAAGGGCCTGCCTGATTGCATACAAATTGAAACTCTTAAGGTTTGACCTCATATTACATGGTTTTGGTAAATCTGAAGACAAAAATCTGCAAAAAATCTAAGGGCCCTTTCACACGGGGCGGATCAGTAATGATCTGCCCCGTGAACCTCCGCTTGCAGTAAGGTAAAGGAAGCTATTTAGCTAAAAAAAAAAAAAATTCCTTTAGTGACCCTTTAAAGGCCTGTGCCCAATGAAGTAAATCAGACATATAAACTCTATTAGGATTGGACGAGTCTAAAGATGGGTCTAAAGTGGAATTGAAACTTCACACTATATAGAACCCTAAGAATTGTAATCTGGCCAATTTTTCATACCCCTTGTACACCCACTGGTTGAAAAGAGGAGGACCAGAGCATTGACCAGAGCATACACAATCGCCTTAATTTCTAACAAGAGAATAATATACCAAACCTCCAGGTCAGTCACCAAATGAATAATCTTATATGCAAGGGACTTGGCTAGTAATATAGCCACTCCTCTTGCAAACAAGGCCATACACCGTCGAATTTCAAACAAATTTTCTTTTCAAAATCAGAAAGTTCGTTTATTTGTGATCCGATGATGCCACCATTGATTTTCGAAATTCGGCCGGCCAAACCTTCATGTTGCCGGGAATATTCTTTTCTCTCCGGGAATATTCTTTTCTCTCCGGGAATTTTCTTTTCTCTCCGGGAATATTATTTTCTTGCACATGCGCATTTTTTTTCTTTAACATTTCTCGCACGATTCTCCCATCATTGATCAGAAAATCATTTGTTTTTCAAAAAATTTCCAACATGTCAAATTCCTCAAATTTGTTTGCCGCACGAAAATCGGCTGTTGCTGCAGCCCACTAATGGTGCGAAATTCGTACGAAAATTCTTTGATGCGATTTTCGAAAGAAAATTCATTCAAAATCCGAACTGTGTATGGCCGCCTTAAGTTGCATGAAACGACTGCTGTACCCAGGGCCTTCAGAGGTCTAGAATGTTGTTGCCCATGAGATGAGTCTCCTGTAAGAACAAATGATGCAGTTTGTGATGATTTAGGTACATGAACATCTAAGCTCTCTCAATCTTGTCATTTATTCCCCAGACATTCCAAGAGATAAGTTTTAGTTCCATAGCCATTTGTGACATATAATAAAGTAACTGGGTAACACATAGATGAGGGGCTTCAGCCCATTGAAGACCTAAGAGAGAAAGCAAGGTAGGACAGCCCTGAAGAAAATGAGTATCCTTATAGCATAGTAAAGGAAACAATCGTTCAGTGGATGTAGAGTAGGGATGAGCCGAACACCCCCCCATTCGGTTCGCACCAGAACCTTCGAACGGACCGAACGTTCACGCAAACATTTAGAACCCCATTGGTGTCTATGGGACTCGAACGTTCGAATTCAAAAGTGCTCATTTTAAAGCCTAATATACAAGTTATTGTCGTAAAACGTCTTTGAGAACCCGGGTCTTGCCCCAGGGAACATGTATCAGGACTCCTGAAAAAACAACCGTTTTTAAAAATTTTACCCAAAAGTTATTTACCCAAAACCTGTTGCAGAACTTCTTATTTGGCAGCAAGATCCAACGAAGTCCTCCCCCACTGGGGGAGCAAAAAGCTCCAAAGGCGGAAGGACATTTTTCTATTTACGAGAAAAGAACAGCGTCACTGTAGAACCACTCTATTGGTGTAGGAGCTCTTGGGCATGGAAAATTGGGAACCTATCCACCTTCTGGAAGGTGACATTTGGGCGTTAAAGTCATGTTCGGGGGTAATTAATAAAAGTCAACACTCCAGACCCCATAGAGTGAGATGAGTAACATATTAATAGAAGCAAATGGAGTTAGGTAGCAACGGTGTAGACTGAAAGGTACCACCATAACTTAGTAGCAACAATCTGCATAGTATACTCCCAGGTTCACATGGTATAGCAGCATAACACAACTCATCGTAGCATGGTAAGCCAGGCATCAGCTTCAGAGTGTTGAAAATCTTTGTAGTGCCCTCATGTTGGACTCGTAGGCGACTAGGGTAAAGCATTCCATATTTGATGTTGTGGTCTTGCAGTCTGCATCGAACATCTGTGAAGGTTTTTACGCTAATTTTGAAGCTCAGGGGAGATATCGGGAATGGCATGGTATGTGCATTACTGTGTTATAGGTTCGGATGGTTCCTGGCTTCCGAAAGTATCCGATCTCTATAAGATCAGAATTTTCAGAAACCTTCTTTATAGACTTTCTGGGGTTAGAAGACATATCCCCCTACGTATGTAATTTTTTTGAAAGAGGTCACTACAGTTATTTCCAATGTTGCCACCATCCAGATCTCTCTGAGGGTTGAGGTGTGCCTGATGGGTTTTGTCGACCCTCTGACTCATAGTCGAGCGGTCAGAACCCTCTTGGGATTATTAGTTTATTATGCATGCAAGGCCATAGTACTCCGGTGGAATCCCCATCTACAAATGTAGACTCTCTAGATGACTAGACTATACTCTGTATAGTAAATCACCAATTCTTAGTTAACAGGACTTTGAACTCATGTTACACTAGATAGATAATTTTCTGGGTATCCAAGTCCTGAGAGAGCATTTATCTTCAAAGTGAGCTAGGTTCTGAAGATTAGTTGGGAAAATCATTAATGTTTCAGCCTGCATAGGTGGTTAGAGCGTACCAAGTTTTTATTGGTTGTTTTTCATTGTGTTTGTTTTAGTTATATTCGTAGTTTGTATGTTCGAGCCTGGGTATGCCCAAAAGGGTCAAGTTTGTACCTCATGCTTAAAATATTGCAATAAATATAATAAAAAAACCTGCAACAGGAAGTGTGTTACTGGTAGTATGTCAAGGTCAGAAACTGACTTACTATGCCTAGTTTCACACTGCATCTCTGCATAGAAGATTGTGTATAGGAATTTATAAGAAGAAATCTTGTGTTGACTGTTCATTTGTTACATTTAAATATCTTCAGTAAAGAATGTTTACAAGTATTTAACTTGGTCTGGTCTGAAGTCACTCGAGGAAAACCTGAAAGGGGTGCATGCATGCATGGCATATGACAAAGAACATGGATTGACTAGCGTACAAGACAAGATAGAGAAGTTACAGTAGTAATGTCTAACTTGCAGTGAAGCTACTCAGAGCAGGCTATATTGCTGTTGCTAATGACTATTGTGCTTGTGTCTATGTGCATAAACAGCAAGCCAGTCTGGAAGCAGTGACTCTGCAAAGGTGATGGAAGGCCCTGGTAGTGAAAGAGCTTTTGTGCTTAGGTTCCTTTCCTATCGATTGGAACCCCAATACTGGGTGCAACATTGCAGCACGGAGCGTCCTAGAGACCCATCTTGGGAGTCTGAATGAGGCCTCAGGAGTAGAATAAGCACGGATGTAGTAAAATAGTTCAGCTTCCTTGTATTCACAAGAAACATACAAATCAATGCCACTGGGAATGAGGTGATGGGTTACTGAGCTGGTGTGGTCTGGTACAAACTCAATAATGTTGGTTCAGTAAATAGTGACGGAGAGTATTAAAGAACTGTTATCCAGAGTGCATAGAGTGAAATGAAGAACTGATATTTGAGAGTGAACAATGTAGAGAGTACAGAAGATGGGCCACAGATTATCAGAAGTTAATTATGTATACTTGTGGAGAAGCATTGCTTCTAAGTTGGAGTGCTGCCTTAAATGCCAGCCTTGCATTCCCGGCAGCCTCAGCCCACCTTATGGATGCATTAGTGAGCGCTCTCTCTGGGTCCCCACCTGAACTCAGTAAGCCTCCCCCACACAGTGCTGTCTGAAAAAGTCCTTATTCCAGTCCTGCATGTGTTTGACTTGCCAGTGACTCAATACCTAGCAAAGCCAGGATCAGGATTACAGCTACAGAGCCTGCGCCTTTTAAAAGAAGTCAGCAACTGTCCTCCATGTCAGCCAGTAAAGCCTAAAGCCTCTGAAGTAAAATTGTGTCTGTTTGTGGAGCTGGGGTTACAGCTGCTAATGGGGTCTGTCCCCTGGGCGGCTGCGAGGCAGTGGAGCAAAATTTTGGAAGGCGTCCAGCAGCCCACCAAGAGGCAAGAGAGCTGAAGTGTCTCTTATGAGGGATAAGCCTTTTATGGGAGGTTCAGGGAAGCCGAGGATGGTTGCTGAGATCCAAAATGGGGCAGCTGGCTGTTACTTGGTACTTGAATTGGGGGCCCCTGCCCTTCCCAGCTGTGACTGCGTGAGCAGGGGAGAACCACTATGCTGGCCTCAGGGGACATGCTGGCAGGTTGGGCAACATTTGTGGCTGTGTGGGAAGTGTGCCAGAGCAAGGAGAACACAGAGGGCTAAGCGCACCTGTTAGTGGGTGAAACTAGTCTACTTGCCTGTCTGTTTGTAACACTTGGGATGTTCAGATATTAAAGAATTTTGATTCATCTTAGAGTGCAGCCATCTCTTTCATTGTTGGCTGTATGTGGAGGCGAGCTGGGGTGGGCACCTGTGAAATTATTAGGCTTGCCATCTCATCTGGAGCAGCAAGTTCTTTTGTTTAGAGAACACAGCAGGGGAGCACTACTTCAGCAAGCCGGGCAGTACACTGGCCTGTATGGCAACTTTGGCGGGTGTGCGAGAGGTGAGCCGAGCATGGAGGAAAGTGATGGCTGGCAGGAGGAGGCCACGCACGACACCAGAGCTGTATTCCCAGCCCGCTTGGTTTCTTTACGGTGGATCCCCACCACGTTGTCCCAGGGTGGCACTCCTGAAGATTGAGGAAGACCCGGCAGCTGTGTGGGAGGCGGGCTAGGCACTGGAAGTTCAGCAAGATGGCCATTGCTTGAGGTGCTGGAGCAGGAGTTTTGGGCTACACTGCTGCCTCGTGCATGGAAGTGCTGTGGTGATGATCCCAGGCAGCGCTTCAACAAGCAGGGAAGCTCTGGTGGCTATGTAGGAGGTAAGCCAGGGACAGTGACGTGAGAAAACCCCCAGGATGGTGTCAGGATGGCAGGTGCTCTTCACGAAGACGTCCTCTCAGGTCTCCATCCGGTCACGCCCCCTTTTCCTGTTGCAGTTTGACAATGCTAAGCCACTGCCTGTCAGGGATCGGATGGGAGACTGATTTGATGAGGTCGGCCTCTCTTATATCTCCTGTCCTGGCTCCGCTGAAGGTGAAACAGAGGAAGCCGAAGCACAAGAGGGACACGAGTGCCTGGAGCCGGGGGTCCCTAGGGAACAGCTTGGCAGGGTTCAGCGGCCTGGAACAGACTGTAATGAGCTTAGCAGGAACAGGTAACAGCCAGGCAGGTAACTGAGGGTTAACAGCAACCAGGAACGTAGACAGGAGCGAGGTCTTAGGGATAGCCAGGTTCGTCAGCAAGCGGGCAGTGAGGTACCAAATCATAGACAGAGCCAAAGTCAGGAATGGAGCCGGGTCAGGGATGGACATAAGTACAGGAACAGGACACAGAGCCAAGGTCAAGAGCAAGCCGGGTCAAACACTAGGAAAACACACAGGATCAGAGCAAGGTTCAGGAACACAGCTGAAGATCAGTCAGCAAGGTATAAGAGCCCAGACTCCCTTTAAATAGGCTGTCTGGTGCCAAACTGAATTAGGCTCGTACGTGTGCGCGCGTGCCCGTATCTGTGCGCATGCGTGCCCACAATTGCGAGCTCTGGCGCGCATGTGCGAGCCTGTGAGCCATTCTATGGCAAAGGCTATGCGCTTGCGCACGTCTCTTACAGGAGTTCCCTGACACTGCCTTGCAATTAGCAGCTATGTTGTCAGCCTTCCATGCACACTCCTTCAATTGGGCTGTCTACAAGATAGACGTCCAACTTAAGGAGTATGTATGACAGACTCACAATGGTGCTGCAAATTGGAAGTCAGTGGCTTAGTGTTGTCAGCCTGCAACAGGAAAGGAAATTACTGGCATGATGTCCAGGTAAAAAAACTTTGCAACAGATTCACAAAAAATATTTGCTTAAAAAAGAAAACAAACGGAAGAGGGAAAACTGGTACACAAGGGACAGTTAATCTGTTTTATTTCTATTGCCAAACTCTGGAAATCTCCCACAATGCAGTTTGATCTTTTGAAGGCCAAGTCGACATGAATTATGATAAATGAAAATCTGTTGGCGATTCAACATGACAGCTTGGCCTTCTTTGAGAAAATCTGGGATCCTGGAAAATATCTTTTGGACTCCTCTTGAGAGGGGCCGAAACATATGTTCTAACAGTAGAGGGTGCACTTCTTCTCTTCTTTTCTTTTTTATTACCTTATTTTTCCACTTCTTTTTTTCCCTTTCTCTTCATCTCTGTACTGTATGCTTTTCTTTTGTTGATTTTCTCCATTGACTGTACTACATTGTACATAAGCTGACAAGTGTTGCATAGTGTGTCGTAGGAGAAATTATGTTCTAGGAATCTGGTGTGACGCACACTAGAAGTGACACCTCCGGCAGGGGGAGGTCAGGTATATGCCAGGTATACCCCATGGTTAATATCTACTGCTGTAGACATATACCTCTCCATACTTCTCCAACTTCTAACGGAGAGGCTACTTAACGGTTTCTCTTCGGCTGTATAGTTATTCCTTGAAGCTAAATGTATTGTACTACGGATGACCATAGGATTATTGGATACTGTCTTGACTTTGATTACTGTACTATTGTAAGTATGAATGTATCTGGAGACTGTTATCCGACCATTTCAGCCACATTTTCTAGTTGGCTTTTGTACTACTGCACTTGTTCTGCACTTTGCCTTTATGGAGGCTGTTTTGGTTAAAGCAGAGTTTTGCTTCCTCATGTCAGAGACTCCAGCAACAACAGTAAACAGCACAGTAGTAACATCATCAAATCTCACTTGAAATCTCATGAGACGAGCAGTGAGAGACAGCAGTGCTTTAGATCATCAGATATACAGCTATGAGGCTACAGGACAGGGGACCACTCTCAAAAACTAGGTAACTACTACTACTTGCATTTTCAGAAGGAATATCAGACAAAGGGTTGATTTTTAAGGTGCTGCCCAAGAGTAACTGTAAAGTCTCCTTTTTTCAATAAACATAACAAACATGTTATACTTGCCTGCTCTGTTGCAGTGGATTTGCACAGAACAGGTGTCATGAATATGCAATAATGTTTGTCTGTCAGCTTACCTCTCCTCCATGTGTTCACCTTTAGAGGCCAGCCACTCTCACCTGGCTGTTTAAGTAATCTCTCCTCCAAGCATGGCTCCACCCCAGCCCCTATCAGAGAACTCTATATTAACATGTGCATTCCAAGCCAGCCCTGCTGATCAACATTGTATGTTTAACGTTCGTGTGTGACTTGCTGTGTCTTCTACGTCTGATTCCAGTTACTGATTTTGGCTTGTTCTCGACTATACCTGCCTGCTTGTGATCCTGACCTTTGGCGTGTTCTATGTTTATCCGTGTCTGCTAGTCGCCCCGACCTTTGGCTTTTCCATTTACTATCCTCCTGTAGCCTGTGAGCGTGAGCTGGGAGACTCTGGGGGCCACGACCTGGAGCCAGTTGCAGCCCAGTCCATCCTCACCACTAGAGGCTCTGGTGAACACCTGCTGGCTCTTAGACTCCGCGCCCTGGGGAATCTTATGCTCCATCTTCCTGTGGGATCCGTGTTGGTTCTCCAGTGATCCTGCCTTCCTTAAACACCCAGAGTTTCATCCGCAGCAGTCAGCCGTAGGGTCCACTACCGTAGCGGTGCACTCCTGACCTCAACGGTGTGCATCTGTCATCTGGCCTAAGGTGACCTGACAGCAGGCCGGTTCCTCCTCTTCTCGACTGCCTCTTCTGTGCTTCTCGCCCCTCTCTCCTCTTGAGTGCCCCCACAGCAAGCAGCTTGCCTTGGGGGCACCCAAGCCGAGTCACAGCTCCCTGTGTCCATTCAGACATGGAGCTGCAGCCTGATTAGCCGGAGCCAATGGCGCCACTGCTGTGTCTCAGCCAATCAGGGGTGAGAGTCTCGGATGGCAGAGACATTCATAGACATTGCTGGACAGAGATGGGGCTCAGGTAAGTATTAGGGGGGCAGAGGGGGGCTGCTGCACACAGAAGGCTTTTTTTTCTTTTTTTCTCAATGCATAGAATGCATTAAGATAAAAAAAACTTCTGCCTTTACAACTCTAACATTTGTCAATGTTCCTTGTAACATAGCAAATCTTCACTTTTTTAGCTTAGTTCCACTTTCAATAAACTGTATACAGGGAGGCATGATGTCAACACAGTGAAAAATAGATTTAGGGTTTATATAAACTATCATAAACACTGTAATCATTTTACACTGAATCATTTAATTGGCACATACAGTAGCCTTGCAATTTAATTCTATTTACATGCTGGGGCTGAAAATAACAGAACTCTGCTGAATTGCTAAAAACTTTATAGTGTGCTAAAAAATAAAAATATAACTTTTTTTTTTTTTTTACTGCTTCATTATCTGTTTCACACAATGGAAGGAAAGACATATCAGGAAGTGCAATCTGCACATTTACACAGGAAGTGACACTCAGCAACATGATATAAACACAAACAAGGAGAAACTTTGTTTTGCATTTCTTCAGTTACCGGTACTTCCTAGTTTCCAGGCCTAGGCAGATGACGTCATACATCTCATTGGGCTTTTTGTCACCTTGTCCCACCTTTGAAATGTGTTGCTGCCTGTTTTTACCACAACCTTCTAGTAAGTGTTTTTAATCCTTGTGGCTAATAAAGTCTTAGTGTTCTGCACTTAGAGGCACCTTCCTTTTTGTCTTATCTCTTTTTTTCTTGCTGCCTGTTGCAGACTCATATGTTTTCTATTTTCCATTGTCAATAAAATATGGGTTTATGAGATCTGCAAATCCTTGCATTCTGTTTTGATGTAGACTTTACACAACGTTCCAACTTTTTTGGGGTTGCATATAAAAATGTAAACATTAGTGTCAAAATGTATATATTGTAAAAAAGACATGGCATACAATACTGTAAAAATATTGTAAAAATCTTTAGCTAGATATAAAATGCAATAAACCTTAGATAAACTCTCTTATTGGCATGATAACTGGGAGGAGGGAAATTTTTTGTGCAGAGAGTTCTCAGAAATGTAATATTCTGCTAATGTGATTGGCTATGGGACTGTTCATGTGACCAAACCAAACACCACCTTCAACTTTGACCAAAAAACGTTGTGTGCGAGCCGCTCAGGCTAATGCTAGTACTGGTTCACTGCTATGAGTGCTGGTTGGGGAGGGAGCTCGCCCCGGCTCCAGAAGTCAATATTTTGGAGTGTGGGTATTCCTATAGCCACACATCGAAGCGTGCCTACTCATAGTAGTGTGTGGCAACCTCGGCCTGGGCTCCCGCCAGGCCATGGACTGACTAATTTCACTATGCCCCTCAAAGCTTAAAGGTGTTGTAAATAAAAACATTTTTTTTTGCTGAAATGACTGTTTACAGGGTATAGAGACATAATAGTTAACTGATTCCTTTAAAAAATGATTAAAAATAGATAAAAATCAATCATATAAAGTACCTGTAGTTTCTAGTTTAGTTTTTGCATGTTTCCTGCTTCTCTGCTGTACAGAGCCACAGAGCCAATACAGGGCAGTGATGGTTTGGAAAACGAAACTGATTGGTGCTGAGGGGTTTTAGACACACAGTAATCACACCTCCTTGATTAGTGACCACAGAGAGAAAGCTCCCAGTACTGTGGTTATCAGGAAACAGACAACCAGGAAGTGTGGAGATCACAGCAGAATTACATCAACTTGAGAGCAAAAACGAACAATGAGGACATGAAAACAGCACTGCATTAAGGTAAAGGAAGCTATTAAGATGAAAAAAATTCCTTTACAAACCCTTTAATAAACCTAGCACACCTAAAGCAAAAAGTATGTAGAATTCAGGTGTGGGTTTCTATGAAAAAAAATCTCCAACAGCAACACATACAGAAATAAAAATGTTTTCCTTAGATCTTTATTTCTGCTTGAGCCCTTGTTTTTTTTCTGGCATATGTCTCTGAAAGCATAGGGCCCTAAACTCAAATACCACTGACTGAGTACAGCCTTCAGCCCCATCCAGTTATAGTGCATTTCAGCCTGCCCAAGACTTTGACAGGCAGCAGAGCTGGAAACTGCACCTGCGCCTCCAGGGTGCACAAAGAAGCCAGAATTGAATATACCGGAGGTAGACACCCCGGGCCAAATTCTCAAAAGAGATACGCGGACTTAACTAAAGTTTTCCAAATTTACACGGCGCGTATCTTTGCGCCCGATCTTCAAAACCAGTTAAGCCCAGATTTCCGGATTTTCAGTCCTACCTAAAATAGTTACACCTGCGCATCCCAGGGCGCAAATTACGATAGTCTCGCCGCTGTTTTTGATAGGCAAAGATGCAAATGAGGGAGTTAGGGCGATTCTCAAAATTAATTGTGTGCGGCATATTTTCCGCCCTGTGCGCACCTGTTAGTTTCCCTGTCTAAATTTCCACATTATAAAAGCAGCCCTAATTTTACACATGCCGTGGAAGGGTTTGCTGTAGGTAGTGAAAAATGCCTGGGGCATCAATGATTCTGACGGCACTTGCCACCTTACAGGCACAAAGGAGGAGGAGGGCACAGAGGAGGAGGATGAGGGCACAGGCGAGAGTTTATCGGCCACGGCGTGATCTTTTTCAAATGCCAGCTTATGAGGTGTATGGCAACTACAGGTTTGATAGGGAAGCCATCCTGGAGATCACCCAACTACTTCAGGAGGATCTTATCACCCCAACCAGACGCTCCCATGCCCTGACACCTCTACATAAAGTGATGGCAACCCTCCATTTTTTATCCAGTGGCTCATTCCAGCGTGCATCTGGAGGTCTGGCTGGGATGGTGCAGTCGACAATGAGCCGATGTGTCCATCAGGTGGTCCCTGCCATACTGCGGCGCATGACCAATCAATTTGTGAAGCCCACCCAGGAGGAGCAGCGTCTGCAAGCCATGACTGACTTTTACAGCATTGCTGGCTTCCCAAGGACCATCGGGGCGATAGACTGCACCCATGTGGCACTACAGCCCCCCCATGAAACTGAACACCTGTTCAGAAACAGAAAAGGGTGGCATTCCATCAACGTCCAGATGATTGTAGATGCCCATGGCCTCATCTGGCACGTTTGTGCCAAGTTTCCAGGGTCGTGCCACGACAGCTTCATTCTACGGCAGACCAAGATCTACCAAGACTTGGAGATGAACGTTTATGGAGACAGCTGGCTGATTGGTGAGTGACATTGGTGTCAGGTATGCCCCCCCCATGATGCAGACATCACAAGGGGCACATGCATGACTAATATCCTCCTGTCTTTTCCCTTACAGGTGACTCTGGATATGCGTTGGGACCCCATCTCATGACCCCTTTTAGGAACCCCCAAACACCCGGAGAACGCAAATTCAACGAGGTGCACATCCAGACCCGGTCAATAGTAGAGCGGACATTTGGCCTTCTCAAGTCCAGATTCAGATGCCTTGACAAGACTGGGGGTACACTCTTGTATTCCCCAGACTTTGTCTGTCAAATTATTGGGGCATGTTGCACCCTCCATAATTTCGCTCTGAGAAGGGGCCTGCATGTTGAGATATGTCCTGACCTAACCCCCCACCCATGCAATCCCCCCCCCCCCAACCACCTCTACCCGGTCTGCTGAGGGCCAGGCAATAAGGAGACAACTGGCTGAAGGCATCTTTGCCCAGTAAATGGACCTTAATTATCTTTATTGTTTTGCTTTGCCAACAACAAATCACAGAGATTATGTGACCTTTAAACATTTACTTTGCACATAAAATGCACATTACTTATATGACAATGAGAATGTCTTTTTTGATACAAAACGCACATTAATTATCTCACAATGAGAATGCATGAATGCACGCCACTGTGGTCCCTAGCACAGACACATCACATGCACATCGAATTGGATTAGATCCAAGTACCCCCCCCCCCCTTTGGTACTTGGGAGCAGTAACGCCCCGCCACGGCTCCAATTATGTCACTGTGCATTCATACACCATTCAGGAACCTGGGATGACTTCTCCCTGGTCCTGGGGATCCCTACTCCACCAAAACTGAGGGTGACACCCTTATGTTATCAGGAATGCCACCCCCCCCCCCCACATTCACACATCATTCACACACATAAACCAAATCATAAGTACAGTATAAAAAAAAAAAAAAAAAATCAAAAGTACCCCTGCAACTTAATGATGTTGCCGAGTGCTCCTTCTGGGCTGACCACGGCCACGGCCACGGCCACGGCCGACTGGGGGATCTTCACGGGGGGGGGGTCTGTGCAGGGGAGGGAGTATTTTCATGGGGGGGGTCTGTGCAGGGGAGGGAGTATCTTCACGGGGGGGGTCTGTGCAGGGGAAGAAGGAGCCTCCCCTGGTGTCTGTCCTCCTGCTGGCCTGCCCTCCAAGGCCACGGCTATCCTTGTCAGACAGGCAGTTATGTCAGCCGTATTAGCCTGGCCAGCCCGGGTATTGGCCTGCACAGCCCGGGTATTGGCCTGCACAGCCTGGGTGAGGGCAGTCACCTCCTGGGCCACGCCTGTTGTGGCGTTTTTCAGGTCCCACAAACACGTGATGACCCCCAGTGAGTCACCCAGTGACTCCCTCATTAAACCCAGGCTGTGCTCCACCTTGCTCATAGATTTTTAAATTTCAGCCAGACTGCGGGTCTGCCGGGCATTGTCCCTCAACAGACTGACCGGCAGACGCACAAACCCCCCCTGGTTTCCGGGGTCGGCCTCCTACTTGCCCCTGAGGCTTGTGGCCTTGGAGGAGGGGTTGGAGTGACCCATGGGTGCTGCTGCATGTTGGAGGAGGGTTGGGAGGGGCCACCCATGATGGTGGCCTGACTGCTGGGAGCCTCTGGGGTACCCTCAGGGGATGACTCAAAGGTCATATCTTGGCCCATCAGGATTTGCTGGCCAATATCAATATTCTCATCTTCCTCCCCCTCATCCTCCTCCCACTCAACATCCAAATTAGGGGAGTTGTGGGCACTCCCCTCCCATGGCGAATCCTGCCCTTCTTGGGACTCTGCATCAGCCTGTCTTGGGGGTGGTGCAGCAGTCTGCACTGATGGGCCAGCAACCTCCTGCCCTGATGGGGCTGCCACCTCCTGCCCTGATGGGGCTGCCACCTCCTGCCCTGATGGGGCTGCCACCTCCTGCCCTGATGGGGCTGCCACCTCCTGGGCTGATGACCCAGCAACCTCCTGGGCTGATGGGGCTGCCACCTCCTGGGCTGATGACCCAGCAACCTCCTGGGCTGATGGGGCTGCAACCTCCTGGCCATCTGGGGAGGACACAAAACAATCACAGGTTGGTGGATCCACACACTTGGCACATCTTCCCTTCCCCCACCCACACATGCTAATCACCAGATAGAAAATTAAAAAAAAATACCTGTCCTCATAAGAGGATCAGAGTCAAAGCCAGGCAGGCCCACCACCTGCTGTGGGTGGAAACACTGGGCCACTGCCCATTCCTCCTCACTCATCCTGACTGGGCAGGGTCCCCCTCCTCCAGTGCCCCTGGTATGGGCATGCAGCGTTGCCAGCTTGTTCCGGGACACGCTCTTCAAATCATTGATTTTTTTTTTAACTCCAGCGATGGTCCTGGTCTGACCCCCCCCCCCCCCCCCCCCGCCGCATTGATGCGATCGGTGATCTTTTTAAGGATCTCCTTCCTCCTGAACGGGGTGGTGTTGTGGCTCTCAGGGCCATGGAGAAAACGCCCATATTTTATGACGCCCTGAGCAAGAATATGCTTCTCTGCCACTGTAAAATTTAGCTTCCTGCGCTTGGTGGCCATGACAGACAACATCCAGCAACATGAAACTCACCCAAAAAACAATCAACAATACACTCACAACAAAGAAAAGAAAAACAAGCAAAAAAAAAAAGCAGACAGCTACTATAAATTCAAAAACAAACAGGCAAAAAAGGGAAACAAAAAACAATCACACACCAAAAAAGAAACACTTATCAAAAACAAACAGGCAAAAAAGGAAAACAAAAAACAATCACACACCAAAAAAGAAACACTTATCAAAAACAAACAGGCAAACAATCAAAACAAATAACAAATTATCAAAAACAAACACCAACTATACTCTACAACTCCTCAACAACTTTTCTCACAAACAAATCTTACCAACAAACACTGACAAACGTTCAAAGCAGAAGCAACTTGCTTTAGGAAGGGAACACAGGGAAATACTTTTGCAAGGGAAGTGTGTTTGACTGGGGCTATTTAGACACAGGGCGATCCTCAAACTAAGTACGCTTGGCCTTTTACCTATCTCACTGATTGCGATGAGCAAAGTTCTGCACATGCCCAGTGAGGTCCAGATTCGTGCACGCATGCGCAGTACGGCCGGCCCTTCATTTGCATGGGGTCACGGCTCATTACAATGAAGCACGCCCACTTCATTCCCACTTGCCATAACCACGCATTACGCCTCGGAATTTAGGTTAAGGATGGCGCAATTTTGTGCGCAAATGCGCTGAGGATACGGCACTTACGACACCAACTTAGGGCGCCGTAACTTAAATGACATAAGTTAGGTAATACTAAATTTGCACAGCTTTTTGAGAATTTGGCCCCCCGTGTGCAAGGGGCAATACTGATTTTTCTATCACTTCCTGCCTGATAAAATAATGTCCATAAAAGTAAGGGAAAATCTTTTTAATGGAGTCCTGGATTGCAGTAAACCTGACAGGGATTGCTATCCTTTTAGCAGGACTTGCCAGTATTTTATGCCATGTCTTTTATACATCAGAATTTTTTCTAGCGATAATCTCCAAGGGTTCTACTGTATTTGCAAAAAGAAATGCTGTATGAATGTCACAGTATTCACTTAGCTGTCGCAAACAATTCCCATAATATGTCTAATGTTTATTTCCGATGATTGTCAGCTCTATCTAGTGGCCATAATGCAGTATTTTTCTTATTTACCGCAGTCAGGTAAATACTGCAATATGACCACAAGATGGAGTTGACAATTATAGGAAATAAATATATTAGACTCATTACAGAGATTATTATTTACAGCTGTGTGAATGCTGTTTATTTTTTACAGCTGTGTGAATGCTGATCACAGTTCGTACAGCAAATTTGTTTTAAATAGACCTCATAGTATAGGAGGAAACCCATGCTATAAGAAATATGGGAACCGCCATTTCTGGTATATATGTGAAAATGCTAGTTGAGTCCGTCTCCAACCTCAATACTTTGAGTCACTGACCAAAAACAAACATGCCCCAAGCAAAGTCAGAACTCCTGATTTGCATACTTATTTCAGGTCAGTTAACTCAGAAAGGATTAAAACATTTAGAACAACGAGACAACAAGGAAACTAGCATTTTGAAAATAACAGTTATATAGCTCACAGATTTATACATCAGAATTTTTGCTAAATAATTTGTGTCAATAGCCCACACTGTGGGTACACACTTTTTCACGAATGCCTGAAAACCAGCGTACAGTTGACTTAGAAAACTAGAATTAAAGGGGTTGTAAAGGTAAATTTTTTATTTTCTAAATAGGTTCCTTTAAGCTAGTGCATTGTTGGTTCACTAACCTTTTCCTTTGATTTCCCTTCTAAATGTTTTTTTTCTTTGTTTTCTTTGTCTGAATTTCTCACTTCCTGTTCCTCCTCAGTGGCTGACTAACCCCCAGCCAGATGATGGGGGCAAGCTTATTGAGGAGAAACAGGAAGTGAGAAATTCAGACAAAGAAAAAAAAATAGAAGGGAAATCGAAGGAAAAGGTAAGTGAACCAACAATGCACTAGCTTAAAGAAACCTATATAGAAAATAAAAAACGAACCTTTACAACCCCTTTAAGAAGAAATCTATTGCACTCTTTATCCAGCACTAAGCCTAGTACACACAGGCTGAATGTTGGGCGGCATCAGCCAGTTCAAAAGAAACTGGCCGAGAGGCAGCATCAGCCGGTTCCAAAAAACTGTCCAACATTCGGACCGTGTGTACTGCAGCCGGTCCAACAGAAGCCGGTCGTTCAGCCGACTTCTGTCGAAGGGTCATGACCGAAAAAGGTCTGCCAACTGGCTCGAAGTGTTCTGGGGGGGGGGGGGAGGCGCCCTGTCCCCTGTCAGAACACAATAGCACAGCAGGGGAGATCACTGTACTAATATCGGATTGTTAGTACAGCAGCTCCAACCCCTAGGTTGAACGAATAAAAAATAGTAGTGTGTATGAGGGGGGGTTTTAAACCCTCAAGGTTTTTCACCTTAATGCATTCTATGCATTAAGGTGAAAAAACCTCCTGTGATGCAGCACCCACCCCCCAGAGCCCACCTTTTACTTTGATAGATTGATAGCAGCGCAGCCATTGGCTCCGTTTGCTGTCAATCGAATCCAATTAAGTGGAAGCTGGGGCTGAGTCCTGCTGTCTGTGTCAATGGACGCACCCGCACTAGTGCCCCAAAGTAGAGCGGCTCTCCAAAGGGGCACTCGAGAAGAAGAGGAACCAAGAGACCCCAGAAGAGAAAGATTGGGGCCACTCTGTGCAAAACCAACCTTTAGTCAGGTAAGTATGACATGTTTTTTTTTTTTTTTTAAACCCAAACCTTTACATATACTTTTAAGATCACCGTAGATAGGTAGACTTTACATCCAATCGGACAAAGTTTTTTTTCCAGTATAGAAGCAATTTTAAAATGACTGAAATTCTGCTAAATATTGAACAAACTGATTCTACATTATTCTAGCAAATGAGTGGTGGGCAGTGAAGTTGCTTTGGTGTCTGTTTCAAAATTTGCAACATCACTCACTCATTTTATTGCATCTGCTACATCCAAGGCTGATACTTCTTCAGGAATGAACTAATGCTTTGTTTTTGTTTTTTTTCCTTCCTTGCTCTCATTCTGACTTTCTTCTCATCTTTGTCCTTTGTCCCCATTATTATGGTTGTTGACTATTTCAATTAGATTTCTTCCTTCCCACACTTCTAATCTTAAAGCTGTAGTCACAGGTGGAATCCCTGTGTTGAAGGCAAACAGAAAACATTGACTTTTAATGATCTTCAAATCAGATTACAATGGTGCAACCCTAAAGACTGTCTAGCTCCAGTGGTTCCCAAGGGCAATACACAATGTAATTATCAGACAGTTTAGACATATATTTAACATAAACTTGTCAATATTTTGTCTTAGAAAAAGATTCCAGCAGTTGATCCACACCCAGTAGATATTTAATATGTGGTACTTGTGATCTGTCAGGTTACCATATAGAAGTAACAGACTTATGTGCTTCTGTTGAAGACGTGTACAGTTCAATTAAGACAGATAAAAAACAAAAAGGCCCGGATTCAGAAAAGAGATACGACGGCGTATCTCCTGATACGCCGTCGTATCTCTGAGTGGGGTCGGTCTTATCTATGCGCCTGATTCAGAGAATCAGTTACGCATAGATATCCCTAAAAACCGACAGGTGTAAGTGTCTTACACCGTCGTATCTTAGGCTGCAATTTCAGACTGGCTGCTAGGTGGCGCTTCCGTATGTTTACGCGAGTAATATGCTAATTTAAATAAAACACGCCCCCAACATCCCCATTTGAATTAGGCGGGCTTACGCCGGCCCACATACGTTACACCACCGTAACATAGGGCGCAAGTTCTTTCTGAATATGGAACTTGCGCCCAAAGTTACAGCGGCGTAACGTATCTTGGATACGTTACGCCGGCCGGATAGATACGCTCAGGTATCTGAATCCGGCCCAAAGTGGTGTAAATACCTATGTCATTGGAATACTTATTTACATTTTCCATAAAGTGAAATAGTTAAAGTGGAACTTTAGTCAGAAAATTAAGTCTTGCTAGATCACTTCAGGCTGGCCTCTTTTGCAGGTATAGCTATGTAAAACATACATACTATCTTACTTTTTATTTATATCCGTTCTCTTTTTATGTTTCTCTTGTTTATGTTTTAGAATGGATTTGATGCGAGAAATTGTGGCATGTCTGCAATTTCTGACCATCTCTTTCGTCTTTGACCATCGAATTGTGCATGTTTGCAGTCTCTGACAGCTTTCTGTAACATTACATTTACTGAATATTATGTGCTGCCCTTTTATTGATCTCAGGGCCACACTTGTCAAATTAGTTGACCAACACTGTCCTAAGGCCAGCCATAGACGGTTCGAATCTCAGCCGGTTCCTGCTGAACCGGCCGAATCTAACCATGTATGGGCACAAACAGCCTGCCAGATTTTACATGTGTGATTATCGCTAGCGGCTTGTACTGTATAGCTGCTAGCAATAATCACTGTCCTCCACCGGCGGGCACACCTTCGGGCTCTGCAGGAGGACTTCCCCTGTCAACACTATCTGTGGTTGCAAGAAAGACATTCTCTCTGTGTATGGGCTGCTTCAGTTGTTCCAATCTTATGACAATTATTGGAACTCACTTTAGATTTTTTTGTAAACAAAAAATTAACTGATACGTTGTACTTGTTTGCCAAGTAGGAAAAGGCAGCCATTTGGAATAAGCTACTAGAGATTTTTCAGATTCCATAGCAGTACAGAGTGAACAGTTTTCCAAAGCTGATGATATTTTTAAATGCCCATAGCAGCCAAGAGGTCAAGTGACTAAAGTCTCATGTTATTACCACATTAATGGATTAGCGACCACACATCAATCTTCAGAAAGTATATCCATAATCGGGACTGCTAGAAGCATTTGTCACTTTAAATGCCCAGAATTTTGCTTTAAGGTGAAAATGTTAAGGTTTCACAACCACTTTTAAAATAAAAAATACACTGTTCCATCAGGTACTACTGCTCCTGTTTCAGGTTGAATGAAACCCAGCGCCATTTATTCAGCTTCCTGTGAGCCTAAGCCATCATGGACACACCCCCTACAAGAGAATGATGCATTGCATGAGCACAGTTCTCTGCATTTGGCATTACCATTTCACTGTCCCTGATGGATTTTTTCATTTTGTTTTGTATACAATTACAATCAGGTTCTATTTATAACCAACACAATTTGGGTAGACTGAGCATTTCTTTTGCTTGTTTTCTTTTCATTATGGATCCCTATTGTAGTCTACTAGACTTATCACATTCTGGAGATCAAAGACATTTTTTCTGGCTCCCCATGTGGCACCCAGCCTTCAGACTGTGTCTCTGAGCACTACACAGTGTGGATACATTAAAGCAGGGGTGTCCAAACTTTTTTCAAAGAGGGCCAGATTTGATTAAGAGAACATGCGTGAGGGCCGACTATTTTGCCTGACATTCTTTGAACCATTAAAATTCGGTCTAAGTGTGTTCGTCTGAGCACTAATACACTTCCCAACAAGAATTCTCTTGCCTTTGTGGCTGTGTGTGGTGAAGAGATGAGCTTGGGCGTGTTATTTGGATATACTGTATATATTTCTTGTGGCCCCAACGAATCCCAGAGCGCTGCTTAGGACTAAGGATGAGCTTGGGCGTGTTTTTTTGGTATATACCGTATTTATCGGCGTATAACACGCACAGGCTTACCATTGCCATGAATGCAGCCTCACCATTGCCATGAATGCAGCCTTACCATTGCCACCAATGCAGCCTTACCATTGCAACCAATGAAGCCTTACCAATGCAGCCTCAAATGTGCCATAAATGCAGCCTCACATGTGCCATAAATGCAGCCTCACATGTGCCAAAAAAGCAGCCTCACATGTGCCAAAAAATCAGCCTCACATGTGCCAAAAAAGCAGCCTCACATGTGCCAAAAAAGCAGCCTTACCATTGCAATCAATGCAGCCTTACCATTGCAACCAATGCAGCCTCACCATTGCAACCAATGCAGCCTCACATGTGCCATGAATGAAGCCTTACCATTTCCATCAGTGCAGCATGAACAATGCCCATCTGCAGCCTCGGAGGGCAGAGGGAGGGGGGCGGGACAAGTGCCGACAGATTACAAACAGGAGAATCTCTGGTTTACCCTGTGGCCTCTTTAATACAAAGTCCCGCCTCCTATGATAGACAGAACAGTCGTCCAATGGCATCCCAGGAGACGGAACTTCCAATAGAGATGCTGCTGAGTAAACAGGAGATTCTCTTCATGTAATCCGACAGCGCTCGTCCTGCCCCCTCCCTGTCCCCTCCAAGGCAACGCCAATAAATACAGTATATATCTTTTGTGGCCCTGGGGGCCACAAACAATATATATATATATCCAAATCCCCAGGGGGCCATATTAAATCAACAGGGGGGCCGCATTTGGCCCCCGGGCCTGACTTTGGACATGCCTGCATTAAAGCTTTGCCCTGGTATATGCTACTAACTGCAATTATTGCAGTATGTAGTACACACAATGAAGTTGGGTCCGTGTCGGCTTCGGTTGCTTGGACCACAGTACCTCAGTCCCCGTCTGGAGCCTAACGCCCCGGGGGATCAGGGTTTGGGTCCCTCTTCACAGGAGGACCACTTGACGTTGCACCCGTCTGCACGTTTTTGTGAACACTCTTTATGTGTGTGCACATTTTTTCTGCACCGGGTGGAGTTTTTGGGTGTTCACACGCCATAGGCTTTTCAAAAAAAATAAAAATGTAGTACACACAATGAAGAAAAGCATCTACATATGACATTTAATAGTTTTTATTTTAAATAAAGAGTACAAGAAAAAGTGCAGTGACCTTATATAGTAGGTGAGGTTAAAAAAAGACACAAGTCCATCAAGTCCAAACTATGTGTGTGATTATAAGTCAGTATTACCTTGTATATCCCTGTATGTTGTGGTCGTTCAGGTGCTTATCTAATAGTTTAACTATCGATGCTCCCCGCTGAGACCACCGCTCGTGGAAGGAAATTCCACATCCTTGCCGCTCTTACACTAAAGTACCCTCAACGAAGTTTAAGGCCGCGTACACACGGTCGAACATGTCTGCTGAAACTGGTCCGCGGACCAGTTTCCGCGGACATGTCCGACCGTGTGTACGGCCTAGCGTACAGGTTTCCAGCGGACAAAAGTTTCTTAGCAAGCTAAGAAACTTGTCCGCTGGAAACATGTCCGTCGGACATGTCCGATGGTTAGTACACCTAATCGGACATGTTCGCTGGTTATGACGTGTAACCAGCGTCCCGAAATCCCGCGCATGCGTCAAATTGATTTGACGCATGCGTGGAAGCATTGCACTTCCGTGTTTGAGAACGTCGGTGTCTACTACGTCACCGCGTTCTCTGTCCGCGGGGATTTTGGTCTGATGGTGTGTACACACATCAGACCAAAAGCTCCCAGGAGACATGTCCGATGAAAACGGTCCGCGGACCGTTTTCATCGGACATGTCTCCTCGTGTGTACGGGGCCTAAGGTTAAACCTCTTTTCTTCTAACTTTAATGAGTGGCCACAAGTTTTATTAAACTCCATTCCGCTAAAAAGTTTTATCCCAATTGTGGCGTCACCAGTATGGTATTTGTAAATTGAAATCATATCCCCTCTCAATATCCTCCAGTCCCTTTATTAGCTTTGTTGCCCTTCTTTGTACTCTCTCCATTTCCAGTACATCGGACCAGAGTCTTGTAGAGTGGGAGAATTATCATTTTGTCTCTGGAGTTAATACGTTTTTTAATGCATACCAATATTCTGTTTGCTTTGTTAGCATCACCTTGGCATTGCATGACATTACTGAGCCTATCATCTACTAGGACCTCCAGGTCCTTTTCCACCCTAGATTCCCCCAGAGGTTCTCCCCCCAGTGAGTTGATTGCATTCATATTTTTGCAACCCAAATGCATTATTTAAAACATTTCTGCATTAAACCTCATTTTCCATGTAGTTGCTCACCCCATTAATTTGTGGTAAATAACTAAACATTTGCTGGACTGGAATAAGAGAAATGTTGATAACTTGTTATGGAAACTTCATCTTGTTTTTTGATCCTGACACCTTTGTAGAATAAACCTGCACGTCACAGCCCAATTCACTAAACCTTATGAAGCAGGTATCATGTCTACCATATTGATATATATACTGGATTTTTATGGTTTTTGATTGTTTGACCCCAAGGAAAACAGCAATGGTTTGTTACTGTCACGTAAAGGAGCAATTGCCCCGAAGGTGAACCCTTACTGCGCACAGGTGGCCCTACAAGCAAAACATTACTTTAACTTTAGGTCCGCACTTGGTGGACTTTGTCCACTGCTAAACAAACAGCAGAAGTACACACACTCTTAGGTGGTTCAGGCTACAAATATAGAATATACAGTATGTGTAAGCTATTGTATTTCTTGGTTATTAATTTCATTCTATATTCCCAGCTCTAATGGAGGAGGATTCAGTAAAAGGTTATTTAAATGACATACAAACTATGAAGGAAAAGCACTTGCTAAAATACTATTAGCCAGATTCAGAAAGACTAGCTTAACTTTGATGCGGCGTAGCGTATCGCATATACGCTACGCCGCCGTAAGTCAGAGAGGCAAGTGCTGTATTCACAAAGCACTTGCCTCCTAAGTTACGGTGGCGTAGCGTAAATGGGCCGGCCTAAGCGCGCCTAATTCAAATGAGGAACAGGGGGGCGTGTTTTATGTTAATGACTCGTGACCCGACGTGATTGCCGTCCGTGGACATATCCCAGTGTGCATTGCTCCAAAGTACGCCGCAAGGACGTATTGGTTTCGACGTGAACGTAAATTACGTCCAGCCCCATTCACGGACGACTTACGCAAACGACGTAAAATTTTCAAAATTCGACGCGGGAGCGACGTCCATACTTAACATTGGCTAGGCCAGCTTTTTGTTCGACTAACTTTACGCCGGAAAACGCCGAACGTAAACGGCATATCTTTACTGCGACGGGCAAGCGTACATTTGTGAATAGTCTTATTTCGCTGATTTACGCATTCTAGGCGTAAATCAGCATTCACGCCCCTAGCGGCCGGCGGAACTAGACAGCTAAGATACGACGGCGCATGCCGTCGTATCTTAGCTACATTTAAGTGTATCTCAATTTGAGAATACACTTAAATGTACGACGGCTTAGATTCAGAGTTACGACGGCGTATCTACTGATACACCGGCGTAAACGTCTCTGAATCTGGCTATATATTTACATACCCAACCTTAATACCATTATCGGTACACTTGATAGGAAACCTATCCATGACAGCATTATTTAATATTTAGCATTACGGACTGAAGATTTTATCTTAGTAAATACTACTTCAAGATTGACGTCTCCTGCAACTGAAACACATGACTGAAAAGTCATGTGTGATGGATTTTTAGCCAAACCCAGAGAGTCTATATGAAATCTGAACCACTCATGCTGTAATAATTATACGGTAGTCTGTTACCAATTTACTGGTAAGATGCTCACATACCATTGAATCTCATCAAAGCTCTTGGGGGAATGGGCTTTCAGTTCATCTTCCCACTAAAAAATGTTTAAGGACAGACATTACATATTGTAAAGTGTATGGCAATGATGTGGTCACTTTTTTACAGTTTCAGTAAACTATTAAGAGTTGTCATTTATCATGTCAATTTTATGAAATGGTAGATTGAAGTGAAATAGAAACTCACTATATGCTGTATCACTACAGATAGAGTACAGAATTAAGGTGGTTTCATATGTGGTTTTATTTGACATAAAGGCCACATAGTAGGCAAAAATAGTAGGACTTATAACCAGACTAAGGCCTCGTACAGACGACCGGATCTGTCCGCTGATATTTGTCCGACGGACCAGTTTCAGCAGACATGTTCGGTCGTGTGTAGGCCCGACCGGACAATTGTCCGGCGGATCGGACAGTTTCCAGCGGACAAATGTTTCTTAGCATGCTAAGAAACCTGTCCGCTGGAACCATGTCCGTCGGACATGTTTGGTCGTCTGTACAGACTCACCGGACATGTCCGACCGGCCCGCCATCCCTCGCATGCGTCGTACTGATTTGACGCATGCGTGGAAGCTTTGAACTTCCAGGGCCGCCCACGTCGCCGCGTCATCGTCGCGGCGACGGCGCGGCCACGTCCCCACGTATTGTTTACGCGCGGATTTCTGTCTGATGGTGTGTACAACCATCAGACAGAAATCTCCGACCGGACATGTCCGCTGAAAACGGTCCGGCATGCTCCAGCTCACGACGGAAAAAGTCAATGACGCCGACGTGAGCGTCATTGACGTAAAGTCGTATTCGCGGACGACTTAGGAAAACGCCGTAAACGACGGAAAAAGACGACGCTGACCCGACGCCATACTTAACATGGCATACGACGGACCTACGTAAACTTACCCCTCATATAGCAGGGGTAAGTTTACGCTTACGTAAACGTCGTAAATTCACTGTGTCGTCCGCGCGTACGTTCGGGAATTCGCGTAAATAGCTAATTTGCATAGACGACGGGGAAAACGACGTCCGCGACACCTAGCGGCGGGAAAAAAAATTACATCTAAGATCTGACAGCGTAAGAGCCTTACGCCTGTCAGATCTAATGGATATCTATGCGTAACTGATTCTAAGAATCAGTCGCATAGCTACGCCGGGCCAGATTAGGACTTACGACGGCGCAAATGGCGTTGCGCCGTCGTAAGGCCTTTGAGAATCTGGCCCATAATGTATATATTGGGTAGGTAAAAAGCTGCTTTGCATGTCTTCTAGCAATGAGCCCTTATCAGAACCCGTTGAGGGATCTGAAACCAGAACTCCAATGCCTTGTACACACAAGCGGAATTTCCGACGGAAAAAGTCAGACGGAAGCTTTTCATTGGATATTCCGTCCGTGTGTGTGCCCCATCAGACTTTTTCCGTCGGAAATTCCGACAGAATTAGAAAGAGAACATGTTCTCAATTTTCGTCTGTATGCAATTCCGACGGACTAAAAACCACACATGCTCAGAATCAAGTCGACGCATGCTTGGAAGCATTGAACTTAATTTTTCTCGTCTCGTCGTAGTGTTGTACGTCACCGCGTTCTTGACAGTCGGAATTTGGTGTGACCGTGTGTATGCAAAACAGCTTGAGCAGAATTCCATCGGAACTCCGACGGCATAACCGGTTGTGTCAGAGCCCCCTATTAGTGCCATCGGTGTTGCCTACCAGTGCCACCAGGGCTGCCTATCAGTGCCCATGTTTTTTTTTTAATTGTTGGTCATTTATAGCGCAAAAAAATTTGATCAAATAACACCAAAATAAAGCTCAATTTGTGGGAAGAAAATTATAAAAATGTTGTTTGGGTACAGTGTTGTATGACCACGCAATTGTCATTCAAAGTGCGACAGCGCTGAAAGCTAAAAATTGTCCTGGGAAAGAAGGAGGGAAAGTGCCTGGTATTGAAGTGGTTAAGGAACACATGGATGTCTGAGAAGATTTCCCCTTCCTTATGCCCCGTACACACGATCACTTTTTGTGATGAAAAAAAATGTCATTTTTTATCATGAAAAAAAAATGACATTTTGCCCACACACGATCATTTTAAATGACATTTTTAAAATGTAATTTTATTTCATCACAAAAAGTGATCGTGTGTACAGAGCATAAGGCTCGATTCACACCTATGCATTTTGCTTTTGAGTGTTTTTGCAGTGCTTTTTGCGGTGCTTGCTGAGTTTTTTGACATGCGTTTTTACCGCGATTTTACGCGATTCGAAGCTTGCATTTATTTTTTGAGAATTTTTTTTTTTTTGGCCAACAATTTTAATTGTTTTACATTTCCTTTAACAACCAGCTATAAACAGGTTAAAACACAAATCGCTGCAAAATCGCTGTAAAAACGTGGTACATACATTTTGGATGCAGGTCCATTGAATTCTATCACATGCAAAAAGCTGCTTTTTGCGGGGGAAAAAAGTCCCCGACCCTTTCCAAAAACGCAGGGGCACAAAAAAGCATTGATGTGAACATGTTCAATAGGAAACCATGGTAAAAAAATTCTCTGCATTTCTGCAAAATGCATAAAAAAAAGCATTAGTGTGAATGGAGCCTTAAGCCTCCATTATGTGTCTTTGTCCTTTAATAAAGCTTCAGGCCTGGGAACTTAAAGTGTTACTAAACCCAGGTCCCTGCATTCACTACATCTGGTCTCCCACAGTACACAGAACATGGAAAGGCACTTATTTATTTTTTTTTTACTTTTCTCATAAGGAGTATATAGCAGTCTTGTATCAGTGTCTGGTTAAAGCTTGTAGGAGGAGTTTTCATTTTCCCCTGATTGTCCTATGAGGCTACATGACCCCTGACTCTTTGTCTGCACAATGCTGATTGGCACTGTGCTGATCACATGCACCCTCCCCAAAAACCTCTCTAGCAAGGCTCTGATAAATTGGGGACTATGAAAGAAAGGGAGGATCAGAGAAGACAGGATCAAACTGTTTTTTTTACACAATGCAGAGGACTAACTCCTTAGGTTCCACAGTGAGTATAACAAGCATGCTTTACTGCATATCCAGACTGTTTTTATTGTTGTGGGTTTAGTAACACTTTAAATAGACATGAGCCATGCCAGTAGGAAAGTCGGGTGGAAGATGGGGAAGCAGTGCTGAGAAAGTCTGTCAGTGGCCCTTGAGGGACCCCTGCCGAGGGCTGGAGCTTGGGAGGCTGGCCTGGAAAGATTCCACTACAGGAGGCAGTTTGCGGGACCCTAACCGGAGAGGCAGCAGAGAGACCAAAGAGAGACAGTGAGTGGATCGACAAAGTGCAGGGACAGACAAAGAAGAGATTGTCAGCTGTAGCAGTGCTCCCTTGAAAACAGATGTCTTCATCCAACCGTGCCCTGGGGAGTCTCCATGTGTATGTCAGTCAGGAGGACTGGGAAGAGGAAGCAGCCAGGTGGGCTGGAGGCAGCTAGGCGGGCTAGCATTTCTGCAAGCAGTTATACTGGGATCAGTGTCTACAGAGAAGCAGAAGGTGGTACGATATGCTGTTCACTCCATATGTGTGCTACTTTTTCCAAAGGGACTGAGAATTCCTAGCCTGTAATGGGCTGTTGCTGAGCGAACAAGAGACTGTTCTTTTCCTCAGGAGTGAGCCAGCAGAAGTTACAAAAAGGGAACAAAGTTTGTGCAGGGGGAATGAAGAAAGGGAATCTTTAAATAGGGAGGAAGTTGTCCCTGGTTCTGTTTATTGAACATTTATAAGTTGGGCATTCCATAATCCCCTACCACATCCAAGTTATCATCCCCTAATAAAATAACAAAAAAACAAGTGTAGCACTACCCCCTGAAAGAGCTGCTGGTTTAGATTTGGGCGTCTTTCAAGGGTTTTATTAACAAAGTTCTCCAACAGAGGGGTAGAGGGACAGGGAAAAACTCAGGCACTTTTGCTTTGGGAATCACGGGTATCAAATATATCCAGAGGACTAACTTAGCTCCACACTTGATTCCAGCAACCACCAGATAGGCCAACTCTCCCCGGCCTAGGAGCTGATGCGAAGCTCTACAAAGTTACTACCACAGACTTGATAAGTGTCGTCAGGCCGTCCGACGATCTTCTGCCACATTATCATGTTACTGACTGCACACTCAGTATAGTTCCAACAAATGTTACACGATTCAAGGTGCCAAGAATCTGTCAGCCGGACCGACAGCACAGTGAGGTAAATCCGCCAGGATACGTCCATCAATTGAATCCCACTGATTCAGCTCCCTTCCTTAGATAAGGTAGTGAAGGATCATCCCTGGTTCAGTAGGCCCCAGAAACTCCTGGGCCTACTCTTAGTTGCTAGGCCTCGGGCCAGCCGGCCCAGAGGCTGACAAACAAGTCAACATCCCTGAGGCCAGGAGGGCCCTCGGGTCGGGATCGGAAGACGAACCCCGATAAACAACGTCTGTCCCTCAAGTACCCCCCAGAATGCACAGCGGATTAACCACGCCCCCTGAGCCTCTTCTGAGAGAGAGATACCCAATACATTCAGCCTACTGCCTTTCCAACCATGACCTGCGGTGACAGCGACACCCACCGTCTGGGGGAAACTTGTGCAACCTAGCTGAACTGAACAGAACCAACAATTTAGAACAATCATCCTGAGCCAAAACTACTGCTCAGGCAACTATAATTTTACACATAGCGCCCACTCAATGGGAGCAGGGCGCTACACAAGCCAAAAAACTGATTTCTGCATCTGGATGAAAGAAAGAAATGCTGTGTAGCAGTGGGGTACCCTGACATCAGCGACTCTTACGGGGGTAGTGCTACATAGAGAAACTTTGCCTTATTTTGTCACATTGCTCCAGCCAGAGGCCTGCATCCTACATTCCCCACTAGAGGCTTACTAATGGGAATAAACTCCACTCTGGTTGGCATTCCAACACTTTACTGCATCCACTAAACCATAGCTCCCAACTGTCCCTGATTTTGAGGGACTGACCTTGATTTGGAGCAATGTCCCTCTGTCCCTCATTGCTTCTTATTTGTCCCTCATTTTGGTCTGATCTATATAGCTGTATATAAAATGCACTTCTTATCTATGAAAAAGTGTTTTCCAGTGCTAAACCTTTCATCTGATTTCTAAATTGCTGCATTTGCAAATTTCAAAAGCCAATATAAAGGAATAGTAGTGGTAAAAAAGGCACTTTTTTTGTACAATTCTCCTTTAATGGGGGCATGGCAAGGGGTGTGTCCTATGCCTGCATACTTTTGCTGATAGGTGTCCCTCGTTCCCATCTCAAAAAGTTGGGAGGTATGAATAAACTCTCTACAATTTAGCATAACATCATATCCAACATACTGACAGAGCCTTGTTGTGCAAAACACCAGTGATATGACATCCTGACAGTGAGTGAGTGAGTGAAAAATGTATATAGCGCTACACATGCGAACTGAATCGCCTCTGGGCGCTTGTTTGATCACTTCTCCCTTGAGCTCAGAAGAGATGGGTTTTGATCTTTCTCCTAAAGGCCAAGTGGTTCTCCTCCAAACGAATGGAGGTTGGCAAAGTGTTCCAAAGTCGAGGGCCTTGGACAGCAAATCTTCTTTCTCCTTTGGACTTGTATCTGGTAGTCATTGACGTTGTAGAGCACCATATACTTGGTTGCAGCCATCTTCCCACACTCTTCTAGTAGGTACCACTGAGTTAGATCAGCTTACTCTAGTGATTCCCAGTCCTAGGTCCAGAGGCCCTGCTGTACCAAGCCACAAACCCACATTTGAGGGCCAGTGGTGGCAAGGTTTCTTCATAGTCATCTTATGCTGTAGTAAAATGTTCCACTTTCCAGTCCTGGCCAGTTGGACACTCTCACTCTGTTCCTTTGAGAAGCCATAAAGGGGTGTCCTGCTCCTATACCCCACTCTCATTGGCCCCACCCACAGCTGGCATTTATATGGGCACTAACTCATTACATCACAACAAGGGGGGTAAAACTTAAGGGGAACTAACACCTGCCAACAGGCTTATGCACATAGCTGTCTAGGACCAAATCTCTGTGTTCCTCGTGCATCCTCACTTGTCCCTCTTTTTTGTCTAAAGTGTACATCTCTATACAAAATGTAATATTTTACTACCAGAAGTGTAATGCTACACTAAACTTTTCATCCAAACGCTATGTTACTTTATTTGTTATTTTGAGAAGTCAATATAAAAGAAAATAAAAAGAGGTAAAAAAAGCACTTGTGTTATTTAGCTATTTTCTGTATATTAGCTCTTTGTGGTCTGTGTAGCCAGGGCCATAGCAGGGATGTGTCCTTTGCCTACATAGTATGTGCTAAAAGGTGTCCCTCTTTTTATCCCCACCTGGGAGCCACAGGTGCTGTGTACAACCATCCCATAGACATGACTGGCTGTACGCAGCTGTATATGAGTATATACCGGTACTCCTGTAAGCCTGCACATGCATTCAGGCGTAAAACACTATGCGCAGACTCTCTGTCAAATTTGTATTGTATTCTCTCTAGACTTCCCCCTGATTTGCTGTTCACCTGTGCACACAAGAAACACGTATAATCTGCCCACCGAGTACACATTCAGGAATAAAATAACTGAAGGTTGTTCTTACTATTCTCTATTCTACAAAAACTGATTATGTTGTTTTTTTTTTGCTATTGATGTCCATTTTGGGGAGGTAATCACATAATCGCAAATCTTTACAGAACTCCTCAGAAGTTCTAACCCCAGGGGCAGGGCCAGGACAAGAGTTGGGCAGAAGGAGCTGCTGCCCAGGGCACTGCGAGTTCTTTCTGCTATAAGGCTGACAGGAGTAGTAACAACAGATCACAACTGCTGTCAGCCCAGCGCTGCAAGCGGCTAAGAAAATAGGGAAGAGTCGGGAGGAGGTGTGAGCTGTACTTTCTCTCCCCCTCCTAAGCTTGTACATAATGAAAAGGGGGTGGGGTGTGCAATTTGGCATCTTTGCCATGGTCACTGGATGATCTTGTCCTGTAACTGCCCAGGGGTTTAGGCTGAATTTACACCTAGGCGTACAAAATCGCGGCGTTTTGTCCCGCGAATTGCGGCAACAAATTGCGGCATTGTGAATGCAGCCTCACCCCCTCTATGGAGATGGTTCACATTTCCTATGCCGAACGCCGAAAGCCGCCTGAAAAAAAGGTCTGGGACTTTTTTTCAGGCGGCAGGCGTACGGCGTTCGGCGTTCGGCGTGGAGATGTGAACCATCTCCATAGAGGGCAATGTGTTTTCATCCCTCCAGCGTCTCGGGGCTGCTGCGGCGTCACACTACAGGCGACAAAACGCCTAGGTGTGAATGGGGGCTTAGGTTTGTGAGCAGACAGGACAAAGGCATGTACAGGCAGTTTATGGTGTCTGCTATTACATGATAATGGTAGTTTATACAATATTCTGAATCAAAGAATTTACATCTAATGCTTCACAGCAGAGATTACATTAAAATACAATTGACCATTGTGTCCTTTTAAAAGCCAAAGAAAATGATTCCCTTTTGCCATAAATATCTAGAACACAGTGTACCACACAGCCCACAGCTCGTAGGAAACAAGGCAAGCAAAGATAATAATTACAATTTTACACAACACAGAAGAGTACTCAGATTAAAAAAACAGAACTGAAAACGCACTTTTATTTTAGGGTGTATTTACGCCAATGACATATTTGTGTGTGCAGTTCCAATGCGCTTTAGTATTTTTTTTTTTTTTTTGCATAAACATTTTATTACATTTTTTAAAGGAGGTACAAAAAAAAACTCCACATACATTACACAATCATGTAAATGAAAATTAACAAAACCTACCACAAGGAGGAGGAGGGTCTCGTACCAAGAAGACCCCCCAATAAGAGTATGGCACTGTAGTTGTAGGAATCGCCTTATTATTAGGGTTTACTTCTTGATTTATTGAAATGTATGTATTTATTGTTGCATTGGTGAATGTATTTATACAAATGTATTAGTGTATTTTGAAATGATCATTGACATTTCCATCATTTCTGTTTTCTCTGCGATCCAACCTAGGGTGCTCTCTTTTAACAGCCTTTGTACTGAAATTAACATTTAGGTTGAAATGGTTGACTTGCTTCAAAAATGCTAGAATTTCCTTTAATTTCTGTGTGCCTCCCAAATTCCAGCCCATGATGCAGTAAAATTCACACAGGCTGTGCAGAACATACTTATTAATGGATGAACTGATTTCTGGGATACATCCATGTTTACTATGGTCTCCCTGTGGGTAAGTTACGCATAGCTACATTAATGTAACGCAGATTTTGGACTTCTTGGAGGCCACACAATTTCCCATTGGAGTATGTTTTACTGCATCTGTTAGACACCACCATCATGCCATTCCTGAGCCTCGTACACATGATCAGATTTTAGGACGACCGGTCGTCTGTTTTTTGTTGCATGCTAGTTTCATGTCGAAAGTGAAGAGGTTACTCACCATCAGTGGCGGTTCGTCCATAGAGGGCGCTGGAGCGCCGCCCCCTCTGGCTCTCACCGCCACTGAGTGAAATAACATAGATTCATGCATTGCACGAATCTATGTTATTTTCGCCGCTGCTGCTGTTATTCAGATGGTCGGCGCTCAATGTCCGGCCATCTGAATAACGCCAGCTGGTTGGCTGTAGGGAAATGTCTATCAAAGCCAACGGCTCTGATAGGCTTTCCCAATACAGCCCTCGGGTCCCGGAAGCTTATTCTCGGAGCGCACAGACTGTACGCCCCTTGAATAAGATGACAGGCGTCTCAGCCAATCACGTTGGCCGGTTCTGGCTACCTGTAACCTGATTGGCTGAGACGCCTGTCAGTCATCGAGGGAGGGAGAAGACATCGTGGGACGTGGATGCCTGACTCCAGTAAAGGTAAGTGCCGGGCGGGGGGGGGGGGGAAGAACGCAATTTACAGGGCACAGTGGGGACAATTGGCACAGCGGCGACCATTAAAGGGCACAGTGGCTGCGTTTAATGGCATGGCACAGTGGTGACAATGGATGGCACAGTGGCTGCGTTTAATGGCATGGCACAGTGGTGACAATGGATGGCACAGTGGCTGCGTTTAATGGCATGGCACAGTGGTGACAATGTATGGCACAGGGGCTGCGTTTAATGGCATGGCACAGTGGTGACAATGTATGGCACAGGGGCTGCGTTTAATGGCATGGCACAGTGGTGACAATGTATGGCACAGTGGCTGCGTTTAATGGCATGGCACAGTGGTGACAATGGATGGCACAGTGACTGCGTTTAATGGCATGGCACAGTGGTGACAATGTATGGCACAGTGGCTGCGTTTAATGGCATGGCACAGTGGTGACAATGTATGGCACAGTGGTGACAATGGATGGCACAGTGGTGACAATGGATGGCACAGTGGCTGTGTTTAATGGCATGGCACAGTGGTGACAATGTATGGCACAGTGGCTGCGTTTAATGGCATGGCACAGTGGTGCGAATTGATGACACAGTGGTGCGAATTGATGGCACAGTGACTGCATTTGATGGCATGGCACAGTGACTGCGTTTAATGGCATGGCACAGTGGTGCGAATTGATGGCACAGTGGTGCGAATTGATGGCACAGTGACTGCATTTGATGGCATGGCACAGTGACTGCGTTTAATGGCATGGCACAGTGGTGCGAATTGATGGCACAGTGGTGCGAATTGATGGCACAGTGACTGCATTTGATGGCATGGCACAGTGACTGCGTTTAATGGCATGGCACAGTGGTGCGAATTGATGGCACAGTGGCTGCATTTGATGGCATGTAACAGTGGCTGCGTTTGGGCACAGTGAGACTGCAATTTTTTTTTCCTTTGCGCCCCCCCCAAAAATTTTGAGCACCAGCCGCCACTGCTCACCATATTAAAATTTCTCTTACAACAGAATACAACATCAGAAGTGGCATTATGTGTTAAATAGTTTTGTTTGTATTCTTTCGTTTCTGAGCATGCATAGTCTTGCTCCTACAATTCTTTTCATTCGAAAACCATACTAATTATACCAAAATCGGATGTTGTGTTCACATCCGACAAAAATTTTTATGTCTGCACACCCAGCTCTTGTCGGACGAAAAACCGTAATCGGCTGTCGAAAGCACCATACTAACAATCCGAAAATTGGCAGTTCGTTTGGCGGATAATCAGCACATTGATTATCAGCACAGCACCGATCAGATGTGCCACAAACCATGCCAATCAGTGCTCATTAGCTACCAGTCAGGGCTCCATCAGAAACGCCTGTCAGTGCCCATCAAAGTGCCAATCAGTGCCCACAACAGTGCCAATCAGTGCCCACCACCGTGCCAACCAGTGCCTATAATAGTGCCAATCATTGCCTATCAATAAAACCTGTCAGTACCTCATCATCAGTGCTGCCCATCAGTGCCATCTATTAGTGTCCATCAGTGCCACCTGTCAGTGACAATCAATGTCGCCTATTAGTGCTGCCTATCCGTGCCCATCCGTGCTGCCTGTCAGTGCCCATCAGTTCTGCCTGTCAGTGCCCATCAGTGCCACCTATCATTGCCCATCAGTGCCACCTATCAGTGCCTCCTCATCAGTGCCACCTTATCAGTTCCAACTAATCAGTGTCCATCAGTGCTGCCTCATCAGTGCCACCTCATTGGTGCTTGTCAGTGAAGGAGAAAACAACATTTTATAAAAGAAATAAAGAAAAATTTATCAAATACCAGCAAAGAAAGCTCTATTTGTGGGAAATGTAGTTTGGGTACATGACTGCGCAATTGTCATTCAAAGTGCGACAGCGCTGAAAGTTGAAAATTGTTCTGGGCAGGAAGGGGGGAAAGTGCCTGGTATTGAAGTGGTGAAGGGGCTAATGAATTGTTTATTAGTAAATTCTCAGTACATGTCTGTTGTATATTTACTATGCATGTGTGTATTAAAGGGTTTGTAAAGGATTTTTTTTTTATCTTAATAGCTTCCTTTACCTTAATGCAGTGCTGTTTTCATGTCCTCATTGATTGTTTTTGCTCTCAAGTTGCTGTAATTCTTCTCTGATCTCCACACTTCCTGGTTGTCTGTTTCCTGATAACCACAGTACTGGGAGCTTTCTCTCTGTGGTCACTAATCAAGGAGGTGTGATTACTGTGTGTCTAAAACCCCTCAGCACCAATCAGTTTCGTTTTCCAAACCATCACTGCCCTGTATTTGCTCTGTGGCTCTGTACAGCAGAGAAGCAGGAAATGACATGCAAAAAACGAAACTAGAAACTGTAGGTACATTATATGATTGATTTTTATCTATTTTTAATCATTTTTGAAAGGAATCAGTTAACTATTATGTCTCTATACCCTGGAAACAGTCATTTCAGCATAACATTTTTTTTTTATTTACAACTCCTTTAAGAAATCTACTAGTTTCCCATCAAGGGTTTAAACCAGTGGTTCTCAACCTGGGGGTCGGGACCCCCTCGGGGGTCAAATGATGATTTGCCAGGGGTCACCAAATCCTGGGCTGTTCCTGAAGCCCACACCGCTCTCCCAGCCTTTTGCGGCCCCCCAGCAGGGCTGTCCTTAGAGTCTATGGCCGCCTAGCTGGGCTGTTCCTGTGGGCCCCCACCAAGGAGTAAATGAAGGAATAAAAATAGAAAATACATGGAAGGGAGAGGAAAAGGGGGAGGAAGCAAGAGAAAGGGAGAGAAAGAATAAGAGAAGTAACAAGAAAGATGGCTAGAGAGAGGGATGGGGGGGGGGGGAATAAATACAAATTAGGATAGAGAGAGATACAAGGGAAAGAAAGGAGAACAAAGAGAACGTTTTAACACTGTACGAGTGGAAGGGACACAGGGAGCGATAAATGTCTGTGGGTTAGGGGCGCAAATTACTTGTCTTGCCATGCAAATAATTTTACTGTTAGGGGTCCCCACAACTTGGGAAATTTTATAAAGGGGTCACGGCGCTAGAAGGTTGAGAACCACTGGTTTAAACTATTTGTGAAATGGTTCTGAATCTGAAATGGTTGTGGGCATGTGCTAGGAGTGTGTACGTGTGGTTGTGTTGAGAAATGGTTTATTGCTGTTGTAAAGAGAATCCTGATAAACTTCGTAGTATGTATGTATACAATGACAATAAAGTATCTTATCTTATCTTATCATACTTATCATACCTGGAAAAGGGAAATTGTGTAAAAACTGAAAAAACTGAGACTTTGATCAAAGTCACTGCGCATCTGTTTAAAATGATTTATCACTATTTTACACCCAATCAGGGCCGCCATCAGGGGATATAGGCAGTACATCTGTAAGGGGCCCGGGCGCCCACCATTTTTTTCTGTATTTTTTTTTGCACCCCCCTTATCTCGCGGCAGCCCCCCCCGGTTCTCAATTTGAGGCAACCCCCCCCCATCCCTGGTTCTCTGCTCCAGGGGGCCCATGTCTGAAGCTGTGTAAGGGGCCCCAAAATTCCTGATGGCGGCCCTGCACCCAAAGGTCAGGGTTTGTATTGTGGGAGTCAGAAACATTTGCAAAGTCCATCTTTGAATGTTCATCTGATCTACCCTAATCAGAGAAAAATGAAACAAGGGTAACATTTGTGATAGGTGAAAGATTGAGCTTTGCCTTCAATGACAACATTTAAACAGTTGTTTGTTTAGTTAAAAGTAATCACATGTATTTTCACATACAACTAAAATAAGTACCTAAAACCGGTTACCCACTACAGTTTTATTTCATGCAATCCAGCGGGTTGTACGAAAGAAAAAAACTGACATCTCCAGTCGGAGACACTGTACTAACCATGCAAGGTTTAGTCCAGTGATCTCCCCCACTAAGCTGTTGTGTCCATTGGCTGAGAGCACTCAGGCCCCATACACACGATAGAATTTATCCGCGAATACGGTCCAGCGGACCGTTTCCGCGGATAAATCCTCTCGTGGATTTCGGCGGATTTTCATGCGATGGTGTGTACACACCATCGCATTGAAATCCGCGCCGAAATCCTCTGGCGATGACGTGTCGCGCCGTCGCCGCGATTATGACGCGGCGACGTGCGCGACGCTGTCATATAAGGAATTCCACGCATGCGTCAAATCATTACGACGCATGCGGGGGATCCCTTCGGACGGATGGATTCGGTGAGTCTGTACAGACCAGCGGATCCATCCGTTGGGATGGACTCCAGCAGATGGATATGTTCTGCATGTCAGCAAATATCCAATCTGCTAGAATCGATACCAGGGGAGATTTATCCGCGGAAAAAGATCCGCTGGCATGTACACACCATAGGATCTATCCGCTGAAACCCATTTGCTGGGATTTATCTGCGGATGGATTCTATGGTGTGTACGGGGCCTCAGGAGTCGGTCGGCTGATGGTTTTCCGGCATGCACATCCGACAGAAGCTGGACACCGACATACACATGGGCAGAATATCGGATGTTTTTTCTTGAATCGGCAAAGGTCTCCCGACATTCTACCTGCGTGTACAGGGCATTATTTTTGTCTGATATTAACCTGTTTCATCCCTTGTACAACCACACTAAAACAAGGACAGGAAAGGGGCAAGCACAGGAAACGTACTAACAGGAGGAAATACTGACCAGAGTTAATGATCTATCAATCATTGTGTTGTAGTTCCTTTATTGTCCAAGCCGTCAGCAAGCTTTGGGTAGGGAGGTGACATCATAGCTCCCAACCTTCCCTGATTTGGAACAATGTCCCTCTGTCCCTCTTTCCTCCTCACGTGTCCCTCATTTTTGTCTGATCTATGTAATTGGATATAAAATGCACTATTCATCTTTAAAAATAGTTTCACAGTACTAAAACTTTCATCCAATGTAAAAATTGCTGCATTTGTAAGTGGCAAAAGACAATATAATGCCGCGAACACACGACCGTGACCGTTTTTCATGACGAGAAAAAAAAAAATATTAAATTGGTCATTAAAAACGGTCATGTGTAGGCTCCAGAGCATAAAAATTTAGAACATGCTCTATATTTTCTCGTTGCTTTTCACGTCAGGAAAAACGGTCATGTGCATGCCCGGAAGCAGGTTATGAAAAGAAAAAAATGTGCATAATCAGCCCAAAGGGTGTCGCCAGTCGAATGGAACTTCCCCTTTATAGTGCCGTCGTACGTGTTGTACGTCACCGCGCTTTGCTCGAGCATTTTTTTTTCACGTGTGTATGCAAGGCAAGCTTGACAAAAATCACGTCGAGAAAAACTTTGTTTTTTCCATGACATTAAAAACGGTTGTGTGTACGCGGCATAAAGGATTAATAATGGTAGAACAAAAAGCACTTGTGGGTTTAACTCTTTTTTTTTTTTTTTGTACAATTCTCCTTTAAAGCGGAGTTCCACCCAAAAATGGAACCGTGACACTTTTTTTTTGGGGGGGGGGGGGGTACACTCTTTTTAGGGCCACTTAGGTCCCGCTTTCTCCCAGAGCTCTGCGGCACCTCTCCCCCTTCCCCCCGTGCAATCTTCTGGGACAAGTTACAGGTCCTAGCAGATTGCCCGGGCAATCGCAGCGCAGTTGAGTTTAGAAGCATTTTTTGGAAAGCAAAAAAATGCATTCAGGACAGATGTTCAAAGAGATTTGAAACGCCAAACGCCTGTAACAGCTTGTAAATATGTGTAAACGCGATAACTTGCGTTTAGTTGTGTTTTGTTTACAGGCGTTTTTATTTTTTGACTATTTAAAAAAATAACGCTTCTAAACGCAGCATGACGTTTTTAAACATGGGTCACTATCTGTCAAGTTAAATCGTTCAGGAGAGGTTGTAAAACCCCCCGTGTAATGCATTGTACACAAGCTAAAACTAGCATTTGTAATGGAGATAGCACATTTCTCACGCTGTAACGGACTGAAAAGCACGAAGACTGAAAAGCGCGAATCGTCTCTCACCAAACTTTTACTAACACGAGGATCAGCAAAAGGAGCCCAAAGGGTGGCGCCGTTGGAATATAACTTCTCCTTTATAGTGCCGTCATACGTGTTGTACGTCACTGCGATTTGGACGGACGGACTTTTGTCTGAGCGTGTGTATGCAAGGCAGGCTGAGTGGAATTCTGTCGGGGACACCGCCGCTTTTTTTATCCGACGGAAAAACCGTCCGTGTGTACTAGGCATAAGCCTTAAGAACTGTCTTTGAAAAGTGCCTGACAAGAGTGAATGCACAGAAAAAAATTGTTTTTGTGGGCACTTTTACAGACATTTTTAAGGCCACTTAAACACTAAAGTGGCGGGTCCATTAGCGGTAAAGCGCTGCCAGTTTTAGCGGGGCTTTACCGCTGTTATAGCAGTGCCAGAAGGGGCTAAAAGCGTCCGCTTAGCGCTGCTTTCAAATCGCTTTTATGCCAATTTGCTCTCGAGCTTTCACACTGGGGCTGCAGAAGAGGCGCTTTACAGGCGCTATTTTTTTGCGCAAATATGCCTGTAAAGCGCCTAAGTGTGAAAGTGGCCTAAAAGCTCATATTAAAACACTGTAAGCATTTTTTGGTCCATTCTTGTGACACAAGTTTTATTGGTGACATAAATTAAACAAACCCCAATGTCGTTAAACTGGAAAGTGATTCATTGCACTAAAATCAAGCAGAGGTTTACAGATGTTACATTTCAGTGGACTCCTCTACACTTATGCCACGTACACACGGTCGTTTTTTGTGATGAAAAAAAACTACAATTTTAAAAACGTCATTTAAAATGACCGTGTGTGGGGAAAACGTTGTTTTATGTCTTCTGAAAAACGACAAATTTTTTTTTCGAACATGCTTCAATTTTTTATGCCGTTTTTCAAAACGTCGTTTTTTGTGTCATAAAAAATGATCGTGTGGGCTAAAACGACGTTTTTAAACAACGTTTTTAAACCTGCTCATGCTCAGATGCAAGTTATGACGCGAGCTTGAATGGAACAGAGTGCCGCCGTACGTGCTGAACGTAACCGCGCTTTGTTAGAGCATTTTGAAAAAACGATGGTGTGTAGGCAACGTCGTTTTTTAAAATTAAGTTTGAAAAACTTTTTTTTATTATGAGAAAAAACGACGTTTTTTTACAAGACAAAAAACGACCGTGTGTATGCGGCATAAGAGTCGGTTCACACAGGGGCAACACGACTTTGTGTGCGACTTTGCGAGGCGACTTCAGCGTGACTTGGGGCGTCTTACATGGCGACTTCAAGTCGCCTCCAGGACAGGCGACTTTGTCTGTGGCCAATCAACCAACAATCAGCTCTGTGGGAGGGAGGGGTTTGTCTGAGAAAACTAGTTTTTCTTCCTGGAAAGTTGCTTCATTTAAGACAGGGGATCCGACTTGGAGGCGACTTCCATTGAAATCTATGGGTACAAGTCGCCTAGAAGTCGCCTTGAAGTAGTACAAGAACCTTTTCTGAAGTCGGAGCGACTTCAATAGTGTACATTAAGACAGCTCTTATTCACTTGCATGTAATTTGTCGTGTCGCGCGACTTGAGGCAACGCAAGTCGCCCTCCAGGTCGCGGTAGTGTGAATCCGTCCAGCTCAAAATGAGCAGTGTTTAACAAAAACCTAAAAGCAGTAGCAAAGATAAAAAAAAAACACATGTAGTAGATAACAACTTGCCCAACATGGATGGATGATCAAGCAGCGAGCTGGAACTGTGCATTACTGACACCATGCAAGAACAATAATACAAGTGAGCCCGATAAAACAGCTGATTAATGAATATGCCAGCAAAGCTAAAGCTATTGTCCTTGTTAACAGTGCGGTGACAGAGAATAGAAACAAATCTGGTTGACAAAGCAACTGTAGGACGCTATTATCAGTAGACAGCGCTTTAGTAAATTTCCCAGAGATCAAGAGCCACAGTGCAGAAATAGAAATATGTTAATAAAGCTGGCCATACAGTAGTACATATCCAAGGAATGGTCATACCATTATTCATATGAACATTTGTTTGAAAATTCTCAGTTCTCATTTCAATTAAATGACCATATAAGAGGTTTCAATTAGAGACAGAAAGAAACAGCCTCTGCTGGGCTCCTGATGAAGAAAATTCAGTGAGGAATTCTTTAGGCCCCTTTCACACTGGGGCAGGAGGGGCGGTGGCGGTATAGCGCCGCTAAACATGTAGAAGCTAAAATGACCATCTGTGGTTTGGCTGAAGCCACAATCAGAGTGCCTCCCTTTTTCTAAAGTGTATAAATTGCATAGAGGCTTAGAACTCAATAGAACAGTTTATTTTGAATGTATGACAAATGTATACTCACTGTTCTCCAAGCTTCTAAGAGTTTTCTGGAAGCTTGCTTGTATATTAAATACATCTTTTTGAAATCAATTTGGATTCAGCAGTCAACGTTACTGAAGGAACTTTAAGTTAAAGTTTCTTCCCCGTCAATTTGGTCCTTCGAGCTGGGAAAGAAATACTCTACAGCACGCCGCTGAGAAACGGAACAACACAGGCCATTGCAACTGGATAAGGTAAGCTAAACTTTCTGCTTGCTGTAATCTTCCCATTTGTGCTGGTCTGTGTAAGAAGGTGTGCTGTAAGAGATTCTCTTTTTCAAGAACCTTGACTGTTGAAAAATTTGTTATTTTTCTTTATAACGTTTTTACCTTTTATACTATCTGTGCTATTACTGTCCTTTGTATGAATGCTCTGTGTGAACGGTCTGCTCTATATCAGATGCAGTGAATGTTGAGCTAGAATTTCTGCATTTCCTGCGACTAGGAGACTAGCCAGGTCAGAGATTTGAGTTTTCGGACTCAAGGGACCATAGGCTGTGGTTGATAAGGTACTTGTGTGGTAAGACCCGGGTTTATAGCTCAGGGTGATGGCCTGCTTAAAAAACAGTGCTGCTTGAATCACAAGTACCAGACTCGCATGAAAAACTGTCTTCTTTTCGCTTCTGCGCAATTCTCTATAAAATCGCACAATAAGCAGAAATACTATCTCTCCTATTCCGCACAGTGTCTATAAACTGCTGTGGAAGACTCTTAGGGAAACCAAGTTGTCAGATTCTGTACTCTATAACTTTCTCCTATTTAATATTATGCTAAGTGTGTATCCTGCATAAGTGACCTGTCTAAAGGGAGTGTTTTTATTGTTTTATTTTTTTTTTTATTTTTTTTTTTTTATTTTTTTTACATTCTTAAACTGTCTGTGTGATCTCATTCAGTCTGTGTGGCTGATTTAAAGTGTATTGTCTGGTATATTCCTGGCCAGGATTAGAGTCCAAACAATACAGTTCCTGCTATAACTGTGTTCACTGTGTCTGTGTGACGTGGGGACGTAGTAATAGATTAATTCTTCAGGAAGTCTTATCACTGTATAAGATGGGGAATTGTACCACTGCGTACACCCCAGAAGAGGATCTGTGTGATCCCATTGTGAACCCTTCCTGGTCTGCCAAAGAGTATATGATATATAACTTTGGAGAAGGAACGGTTCATCCCTTGAAGAAATGGAATAGAGGCACACAGGGGTTCATTCCGCTACAGGGTAAGCTTGACCCTAAGTTCTGGAATGAATGTAAAAACCACTATCCAGGTATTTTTAAAACAAGAAAAGACAAGCAGGCACTAGATAAATGGATACAGGCTAGTGAGCATTATGAAATCACCTTAAAAACGAGATTAAAGGAAACCTATTGCCCTGTAAGAAAGCTATATGAATACAGTGCTGAAGAGCCCAATGACAATATTGCTGAAATGACTGTAAGCAGATTATACCCTACATTACCACCCCCACCTACCTATAGTGATGAAAGGGCAGCGAACAGTTCCACTGTAAATAAATTATCTGCACCCCCACCCCTACGCCCCCAGCCAGAAATAACAATAGGTGCAGATTCTACTCTACCACTAGCAGAAGGGTTCTCAGCCATCCTAACTTCCTCCCCCTCAGGGAGACCTGTGATAACACATCAGCCTCCCATGTCCCCTATTTCAGCCAATCAATCTAATTTTTGGGGGCCTGTGAGAACTCAATTAATAACAGCAAATGATGGGGCAAGGACTACTGTCACTTGGCATGTTCCGATCACCAACTCGGATTTACAGACAATTATAGAAACCATGCCTGACCCTAAAAGAAATCCACATGCTTTTACTAAAAAGATGAAAGCATTACAAATTGCTTACCAGTGTTCAGCATATGATATGTACAGAGTTTGTTGTGCATGCCTGGGTGTCCAAATCACTAATCAAATTATGAATAGCAGTGGCGGTCTTAAAGAACCCATACCAAATATTGATGTAAAAGAAGGTGAGGAATGGATTAACACCTTCTGTACACAAGTACAAAAACAATACAAGGGGGGTGACTGGGCTGGTCTGTTACAAACAACTCAGGGTGCAAATGAGACATGTGATATGTTCTTTCAAAGAATGAGTGAGCATGTCGCTGCATGTTGTCAGAATGCAAATGAGGAAGTGATTGATGGAATCCTTAGAAGTGCTTTGATGAGTGGGTTTAACAAAAAAGTGAGTGATAGAATAAAGATGATAAGACCAGAATGGAGGACAATGGGGTCCTTTTCTATAATGGATTTGGCTAGAAACATGGAACGCGATATAGAGGATAAAGAGAAAGCCAAACCACAGAAAGTAATGTATGTAGGTCCTAATGGTAAATATGAACCTGAAAATAGTGGTCATAAAAAAAATACAAAACATTTTAAGTCAGGAAAACATGATCTCTCAAATGTGACATGTTACAGATGTCGAAGAAGGGGACATTATGCTAAACAGTGCAAGAATAATGAAGCTAAACCTCAAAATGAATCCGAACTAGAACAGAGGGAGTCCTCTAACTCAGGTAGAGATTGACAAGAAGGCCAACCAGTGTCTATTAAAGCCTTTGAGAACATTATGCATACGGATGTTTCTCTCAAAGGTCATAATAACAGTCAAGATGCTTTTGTACCCCTTACTTTTTCAAATTTTCCACATGTAAAGTTAGAATGTTTGGTGGATTCTGGAGCGGCCAAAACGGTGCTTAAAGCAGAAAATATACCTTCTACTATACTGACAGGAAAAATAATTAATGGCATTGGACTGGGAGGAGTTCCATGCCCACTTCAAGAAACAAAACCTGTTAAACTGAGATTAGGAAACCAAACAGAAATCATTACTAGTCTCTTAGTGTCCTCATCTACTCCTGAGAATCTTCTAGGAGCTGATGTGTTGTCACAAATACAAGCCTGCATTCAGTATACACCTGATGGAATTAAAGTAACTACTCCCCTATCTGATGAGGTGTTAAATCAAGCTTCTGCAGCCATACTACTGGCTAAATGTGTAGACACAGCTGACTTTCCAGACTTGAGCCAAGTACCTGAAACTCTGTGGGCAATTGACAGGTATGATGTTGGGTTGTTAAATGTGACACCTGTACATGTCAAATTAAAGGAAGGAGCACACCTTCCACGTAAGCCCCAGTATCCCCTAAATCCACAACAGATAGAGGGGATACAATTACAACTTGACCGATACCTGGAAAAGGATGTAGTTGCTAAATGTACTTCACCTGCAAATACTCCTCTATTCCCAGTAAAAAAGAAGGGTGAACCAGGACAACCAACTGTATACCGGTTGGTACATGATTTAAGGGAAGTGAATAAGCTAATAGAAGAAGATACTCCTATTGTTCCAAATCCCCATACTCTGCTGACCCAAATTCCTCCCACAGCTACCTGTTTTTCTGTTATTGATTTGGCTAATGCATATTTTTCTGTTCCTATTACCATAGAGTGTCAGCATTATTTTGCATTTACTATGGCCGGACAGCAGTATACATGGAAGAGGCTCCCTCAGGGTATGGTAAGCTCCCCCTCAGAATATAATGCTGCATTATCCCAAATACTATCTCAGTGGAAACCAAAGCACAGTGACACAGTCCTACTTCAGTATGTTGATGATCTCCTGCTGTGCTGTAGGGTTCAGTCCACTTGTAAAGAAGAAACCATTAGCTTGCTGGTGTTTCTGGCACAGACAGGGAACAAGGCCTCTAAGCAGAAACTCCAGTTTTGTCAAAACAAGGTTGTTTTTCTTGGTCATTGCATATCTGCAGGCAGTAAACACCTGACAGCCCAGCGTGCCCAGTTGATTAGAGACTACCCTCTGCCAAGGAATAATAGACAGTTGAGAGCCTTTTTGGGGCTAGTGGGATATTGCAGAGACTGGATCCCCAATGTGTCACAGTTAATGGCCCCACTATATGCACTTACAGCAGATGCGAGGTTCACCATAAAAAAAAATCATCAGGAAGCCATGCAACAACTACAACTGGCAGTTTCCACTGCCCCTGCATTGGCACTACCCAATTACAAAAAAATGTTTTTCCTTTTCTGCCACGAGCTAGATGGCCAGGCATCGGGGGTTCTTACTCAGAAGCATGGGGGTAAGCAAAGGCCTGTGGCCTATGTCTCTTGCGCATTAGATCACGTTATCAAGGGCTCCCCAAGCTGTGTCAGATCAGTTGCAGCTGCTGCCTTACTGATGGACAAGGTTGCAGACATTGTGCTAGGACATAGCCTAATTTTAATGGTCCCACACTCTGTTAAAGAAATTCTCAACAGGGTCCAAACTAAACATTTATCTTCTGCCAGGCTCACTAAATATGAGGTGGCATTACTGACCCCATCTAATCTCACAATTCAAAGGTGTAGTGTCTTAAACCCAGCCACCCTACTTCCTCAACACATTTCATCTGAATTATCAGACCATAGTTGCATGGAACTGGTTACATCAGAAACTGCTGGTCTCTTACATGTCACTGATGTGCCTTTGCAGAACCCTGATCTTATCTTGTTTGTTGATGGTTCAAGGTTCCACACTGAGGATGGTAAGCCACACACGGGATATGCAGTAGTATCTTTGTCTGAGGTTATTTTTCAGGAAGCTTTACCACCGACCATGTCAGCTCAGGAGGCTGAGCTCTGTGCCCTTATAAAAGCCTGTGAATATGCTGCTGACCGGACGGCCAACATCTATACAGACTCAAGGTATGCCTTTGGGGTTGCACATGATTATGCTCCAATTTGGAAATCTCGAAATTTCCTTACCTCTGCAGGTAAACCCATAAAACATTCACAACGTGTTCAGGGCCTATTGACAGCTCTTTTGCTACCAAAAGAGGTGGGCATTATAAAAGTTCAAGCACATACCAAAGATACCTCAGAGGAAGCAAAAGGAAATGCTTGTGCTGACAAAGCGGCAAAACAAGCTGCTCTGTTAGAAATCACAAGCATTTCCTTGCACACAGTGTGCTTCCCAGAGGCACCTCTTTCTCTAGATGTTTTTAAAAAATTACAGGCCCAGGTATCCTCCCAAGAGAAGAATGCCTGGACCCGATCTGGTGCCACATTACATGACAATTTGTGGAAAGATGACGTAGGGAAATTATGTCTGCCCCAAGTCCTTTTTCCTATGTTAGTATCTACACTACATTCCCAAGCTCATCTTTCCAAGGGGGGTATGCAAGGTGTTATACAAAAAACTTGGATAGCTCCAGGTATAACAACAGCAATCACCAAACACACTCAGCAATGTATGACATGTGCTAAACATAATCCAGGCACCGCCGTTAAAACACCTGTAAAATCACTTCCAAAAGCTGACTACCCATTCCAAAGGTTGCAAATAGATTACATCCAGTTGCCAAAAAACGGAATATACGAGTATGTTCTTGTTTGTGTTGACATGTTTTCAGGATGGCCTGAGGCCTGGCCAGTGGCAAAAGCTACAGCAAAAGCTACAGCCAAGAAACTCTTATCTGAAATAGTCTGCAGGTATGGGGTCCCAGAAACTGTAGAAAGTGACCAAGGTACACATTTCACAGGTGAAATCATGCAGATTATCTTGTCCTATCTAGGGATAGAACAAGCTTTTCATACACCTTATCACCCAGAAAGCAGTGGTAAGGTTGAAAGACTGAATGGTGTCATCAAAAACAGACTTGCCAAGGTTTGTGCAGAATCAGGTAAACCTTGGATAGAATGTTTGCCCATTGTACTATACTCAGTTAGGACAACACCTCAGAGGAAAACTAATTTAAGTCCATATGAAATATTGTTTGGATCTGTTCCAAAAACAGGATTATATTTCCCTCAACAGATGCAAGCTCAGTTTGCAGATCTTACTGGGTATGTGGCAGCACTAAACAAGCAATTGATTAAGACTCATGAAAGAGTGTTTTCTTCCATTCCAGATCCAAACTCAGACCCAGGAGCTCATACTCTAAACCCAGGAGATTGGGTGGTGGTAAAGAAACACGTACGAAAGGGGCTTGAACCCAGATACGAGGGCCCGTTTCAGGTGCAACTAGTGACACACACAGCAGTGAAACTCCAATCCAAAGACTCCTGGATACACGCTAGCCATTGCAAAAAGGTCACAGAGCCTGCAGAATGAAGGTGGTATTGCTCTTATGCTTTGTTACACCACTAATCGTTGCTTTACATATTGATCAAAATCATTATTTTACCTTACTTAATGTAACTGCTTTTATGCTAAACAAGACCAACTGTTGGATTTGTGGGGCACAGATAGAGCATGGTAAGCAAGGCTATCCGCTGACTACAACTCAATTTTACTGGGATAATGAGACTAGCGAGTTTAACATTAATATTAGAGATGTATGTAAAGCCAATTTTTCTATTGAACAGTATAGATTAACACTCCAATATCCAGGTAAAGGGAAATACTGCTATAGGAGAACAGACAAGAGTACATTTTTACCGGGGAGTAATACTACCATTACAATTGGAGGTAAACACAAAACAATTATAATTCCTGATAAAAACACCACTGTGTATCAACTAGGGCATAGCAAATGTCAATATGAATTAAAAAATTGTACTAACGCATCATCTAACCATCAGTGTGTGAAAATCAATCAAGAAGAAATAAGTTACACTGTTAATTGGACTTGTATGAATGAGCCCACGGATGCATGGATGGAAAATGGTAATGTCAAAGTAAACGTATATGATCGTCTTCAATGTCTAAATATAATTGATAATCAGACTCAGAAAGATATTGTATTCCAGACATATTTAATGCTAAAATATTACGAGTGCACTATACTTCCCTTAAACTTGTTCTTTATATGTGGAAATAATGCCTACCGATTTATCCCTAAATACTTTCAAGGTACCTGTTATTTAGGATATGTATTTCCACGAGTAAGCTATTTTAAGCACCTCCCAACAGGAAGCTCCCAAAGGCACTCTAGGAAACATAGAGAAGTACCTATCAGCAATCATCTCCTTAAAGGGACTGATGGAATCTGGGAAGACGGATATGTACCAGACCAGTTTGATGTTAGTGAGGGTGATAGATTAGCAGCTATAATACTTCCTATGTATGGCCCAGCAAAAGCTATACAAATGGTAAGGAGACTGGCACGAATAATGGAAAAAATTGCGAATGAAACTACCGAAGCTATGATACTTCTAAATGAAGAACAAAAACAGCTTCGGATAGTAGCCCTACAAAATAGAATGGCCCTTGATTACTTATTAGCTGAACAAGGAGGAGTATGCGCATTAATTAATAGCACTTGCTGTACGTATATACCTGACTATAGTAATAATATTACTGATCACATCAACAAGGTAAAAGAAGCTGTGGCAGCCTTAAGGAGAAGGCCTAAATCCATGCTTGATGGTATTTCTGATAGTATCAAGGGCTGGTTTAACAATCTTTTTGGTAATTTAGGTAAATGGCTTTCTGATATTCTGTATTCTATTGGAACCGTCCTCCTCTATGTCATGGGTTTCTTTCTGGCAATATATGTTTTTTATTATTGTCTCAAAATATGTATTTCTAAACTTAGATATGCTATTAAACCACCTTCTAATCCAGGGTTGGTTCCTCCTTCCTCATATCAGCACCTCCAGGATCCACACATGGGTAAGCCATATGTGCCTTTAATAGTGACCAAAGGCAACTGCAATGTGGAAACCCCACACGGAAACAGTAGAACAATGGTCAGAGGCCAAAGTGTTAACTACAACTAGAATATATATGGATAATGTATATTTACATGTATGTGTTTGTATTAACAATAATCTTTGTTTCTACAGAAGAAACAGTTTTTGAAGAGTTTTCTAATGTAATCAGTATAGGTGAAGTATACTTGTCTTGCAAGACAAAGGGGGAACTTATAAAAAATGTTGTTTGTTTTGAGCTGCTCATTTTTAAACCATGGTGAATAATAGTTTTTTTCTTTTTATATATATAGTAATGGTATACCATACATTTAAAAAACCACGTGGTTGTAATAGTTTGACGTCAAACAATTTTTTTTTTTTTTTGGTATTAGAAAACGTGCACTGTTAAAATATTTAAAGAAAATGTTCAAAATGCTTACTGTATGCTAAATATCTCTAACCTTTGGTTTGTTTTCAGGAGGAAAATATAATGTGTTTTGTTACTAAAATTTTGATGCTTATTTCTCAGATTAAGCCTTATGCCCTGGATTGATTTGTTCAAGGTCTTCAGAACAGAAGAAAACCACAGCCTTCAAAGACAATTCCCTTTTTGAGGAGTATTTTTTTTTTTTTTTTTTTTTTTTTTTTATCTATTTATATATAAACATGAGTTTCAACCCCCCCCCCCCCCACACTAGCTAAATCTGTACTGCCCTTAGCACGACATTTTTTTTTATCTGACATGAATGAGATTTAACAAGTTCTAATGACCTAAACCACAGGTTTCAGGCCCAAAGCCCGCAGGCCAAATCCGGCCCTCCAGGCCATGTCATGTGGCCCTCATGCCTCTCCTGCAGCTTCGGCCCTCCTCTGGTCTTCCGCCGGACCCTTGCTTTCTGTTTTTAAGCAATGCCAGCTTCTCCCCAGCAGCGGCATGGGGAAAGGGGGGTGCACTGTAATATGGGGGAGAATGGGGGACTCAGCTTCTGATGGTGGGGTGGCTCTTGACATCTAGTGTGAGGGGAGGGGATACGCTGGATATCTAGTCTTATAGATACAACCAGCCCTTTTACCCTTTTGAGGGTGATGCTGATGCAGTCCATGATAAAATTGAGTTTGACACCCCTGCCCTAGAGAATTAAAGGTCCACTGTCTTGGGCTACGTTTCCACTATAATGACCCCCAAAATCACATGATTCAGAGACTCTGGATTGTGACTTTGGTCCAAATTTATAGTCCCCGTCAAGGTAGTGCAGGAATCTTTTAAAAGTCGCTGCAACTTTAAATCGCAATAGTGGGAACTGAGCCTTATACAGTTTTTGTATATTATTTTATGATAAAAAAGGTTTGATTAAGATTGAATTGAATAACTGTTGCTCTAGTATAAACACCTACAAAAAAAAAAAAAAAAAAAAAAAAGTAATGAATGTATTACTACATGCATGTTAGTGTCACTACAGTGAGTGTTAAGATTACTGGGGTATTATTAAGAGTTTAAACTAGGCCTATGTCTCAGATCTTCAGCTTTTCTACAGATCTGTCTCCTAGCTACATGCCCAGCCAGTACTGCCTTTTTAAGCTGAAACAGATTGCCTTGGGCTTTGCATAATAATGTCCCAAGCAAGTCTGCCTTTGTGTCTCCAAGTGTATTTGAAGCCAGTTTCCTGTGCGGGGTCACAATATATGGCTACTCATTTCTAGCTGTATTATATGTCTTGGCATATGTGTCTCCAATGTCTGTGTGTCCAGGCACACACTCCCTACTGTTTAGTGATCCCAGCATCTCAGCACTGCAAGGGATTCTCATGTGTTTATTGGCCTTTAGTGTTAGGTATCATTCCTGCCTTAGAATCCTTGTATACATCAACTGTATCTTGTGTATCTGACCTCCTATGAACCATGAAGCTCAGTGCTGCACTATACTCCTGTTATTCCTGTATTCTGTGCTCCCTTGTCTATGTTCCTGTAGGATCATTGATCCAGGCCATATGTTCCCCTTCGGAGAAGCCTATTGTTTATGATAAATGTCTTATTGAATTTAGAATAATGTGGACAGTTTAGTTGGATGACAGTTGAATAACATTTTATTGTAAATGAGAATGGTTTCTCCTTGTATAAAGATTTACTTTTTATTTTTATTTTTCCTTCTAGGTCGCATTGCCTCTAAAACATACATTTACTTCAGCAGTAAAAGAAAACTCAAAAGGCTTTATGGGCATTTGTTGTTGATAATCATGTTTTGGGACTAGCAATCTCTGACACCATTCCTCCACCATCCCTCCACCATCCCTCCACCATCCCTCCACCATCCCTCCTCATGCCATCAGTCACGAACACCATTGATAAAAAAGAGTGCTTTCAAAAAAACTTGTGTCTAAAGAACTTTGATACCTACCATGTCAGTAACAAGGTATTTTATCGTGTGGATTGGAAAAAAAAAAAAAAATCCTGAAGAAAAGAAGATTAAAATCTGCACATTTATAAAAAATTATTTTATCGTATGGATTGCAAAGATCCTGAAGGAAAGCTGCACATTTATCAGAAATCTGTTTAATCATGTGGATTGAGAAAAATCCTGAAGAAGATTACATGGTGCACACCTACCGGAGGTCTATGTGGACTACGATAGTCCTGAAGAAAATTATGTACATTATATGCGCTCTTAAGGTGTTTCCGTGGCGTCTCATGAAAGAATAGCCTGTGACAGTTACAGCAGAGGAATCAACTATAGACTTGGTGTTCATGCATTGTTAGACCAAAACATAATATTTTCATTTTGTTTAGATTTTTTTTGTATTTTTTAGCCTTGACAAAGCAAAATGAGATTTTTCTGCAGAAGTAAATTGAGTACATAAATTAGGAAAATATGAACTAGAAACCAAATGAATATTTCACGTAAGATTAGACAGTTAGAGGGACATGTTGGAATTTAGGACTTATAATTGTATATGATGTTAGGTTTTGTATGTGTTATGAAACTTAGTTTTTTTTCCATCTTCCCCATTATCATGACAAATAATGTTCACGTCTAGTTAGGCCCTTTACAGCTTTAACTGTCTTAAAAAAAGAATCTTTACACTGAATAGTCAAGAACTGTCCACAACTAATGTATGAATTGTTATAGTGCTGTTATGTTTTGTTGATTATGTGGTCAATTTCTAATTTGACCAAGAGATGGGATTGATCGGGTAAATAGAATAGCCATTTATTTAATCAAACATTTATTCACGATTATCAAAGCATGTGTTTCTGTTATGTATGTGTATGTATGTATGTATGTGGATATATGTATATATATATGTATATATGTGTGTCCATGTATGTATGTATATATGCATGTATGTGTATATATATATATATATGTATATATATATATATATGTATATATTAGTTGTGTTCATTAGGTAAAATTTATTGGAATAGCAATGTATTTCTTACTGTGTTTAAAAGCCTATACTTTGATGTATCAGACATGGGATGCGACCATTTAACATCCTATGTCTGAACAAAAGCCATTCACACCTTTAGCTGTGAATAGGCTCATCTCTGGGTTTTTCCCAGAGAAATCTGGAAGTGACATGTAGAAGCTAAAATGACCATCTGTGGTTTGGCTGAAGCCACAATCAGAGTGCCTCCCTTTTTCTAAAGTGTATAAATTGCATAGAGGCTTAGAACTCAATAGAACAGTTTATTTTGAATGTATGACAAATGTATACTCACTGTTCTCCAAGCTTCTAAGAGTTTTCTGGAAGCTTGCTTGTATATTAAATACATCTTTTTGAAATCAATTTGGATTCAGCAGTCAACGTTACTGAAGGAACTTTAAGTTAAAGTTTCTTCCCCGTCATACCATTATTCATATGAACATTTGTTTGAAAATTCTCAGTTCTCATTTCAATTAAATGACCATATAAGAGGTTTCAATTAGAGACAGAAAGAAACAGCCTCTGCTGGGCTCCTGATGAAGAAAATTCAGTGAGGAATTCTTTAGGCCCCTTTCACACTGGGGCAGGAGGGGCGGTGGCGGTATAGCGCCGCTAAAAATAGCGGCGCTATACCGTCGGATTTGCCGCGGGATTCGGCTGCTAGCGGTGCGGTATTAATCCCCGCTAGCGGCCGATAAAGGGTAAATACCGCCCGCAATGCGCCTCTGCAGAGGTGCATTGCGGGCGGTATTGCCGCGGTTTCCCATTGTTTTAAATGGGAAGGAGCGGTATACATACTGCTCTTCTCACCGCTCCAAAGACGCTGCTTGCAGGAGATTTTTTTGCTCTCCTGCCAGCGCATCGCCTCAGTGTGAAAGCTGGGCAGGAGTTTTTCAGGCAGTATAGCAGCGCTATTTTTAGCCCTGTATCGCCTGAAAAACTCCTCAGTGTGAAAGGGGTCTTAGTGTGGGTGGTTCCAAATAAATGTTTTTATATATATATATATATATATATATATATATATATATATATATATATTTGTAGCAAAGTCCCAGGCCTCCTTAAAGGGGTTGTAAAGGTAGATGTTTTTTCACCTTAAAGCGGATGTGCCACGGGAAAAAATTATTAAAAGCCAGCAGCTACAAATACTGCAGCTGCTGACTTTTAATATTAGGACACTTACCTGTCCTGGAGTCCAGCGCCAATCGCAGCAGAGGACGAGCGATCGCTCGTCTCTCTGCTGCTCCCCCCGCCATCCACGCTGAGGGAACCAGGAAGTGAAGCGCTGCGGCTTCACTGCCCGGTTCCCTACGGCGCATGCGCGAGTCGCGCCGCGCCCGCCGATTGGCTCCCGCTGTGTGCTGGGAGCCCAGTGTTCCCAGCACACAACGGGGGACAGACGGGATGTGACGAATGCCCGTCTTTTGCCCGTGAATGCCGGGCCGGAAGTGGGTGCAAATACCTGTCTTTAGACAGGTATCTGCACCCCCCCTCCCCCCTGAAAGGTGTCAAATGTGACACCGGAGGGGGGGAGGGTTCCGATCAGCGGGACTCCACTTTAGGGTGGAGAACCGGTTTAATGCATCCTATGCATTAAGGTGAAAAAACATCCGACTGTACCGGCTCCCCCCCCCGAACCCCCGTTTTACTAACCTGACCCCTCGAAAGTCCCGCGCGCGTCCACGTGATCCTCTTCGGTTCCCAGCCTGGCCGTTGATTGGCTAGGCTGGACGGATTGATAGCAGCGCAGCCATTGGCTGGCGCTGCTGTCAATCACAGCGGATGACGCGGCGCGCCGGGGAAGGTGGGAAGGTGAAGGTGGAAAGCTTTTGCAAGGAGGAGCCGAGACAGCCACCGAGGGACCCCAGAAGACAGCGTTCGGGGACACTCTGTGCAAAACGAGCTGCACAGTGGAGGTAAGTATAACATGTTTGTTATTTAAAAAAAAAAAAACTTTGCCTTTAGGCTGCATTCACACCTTAGCGCGGTGTTTTGTACCGCGATTTGCCGCAACAAATTGCAGCGTTTTGTACCACGATTTGCCGCGACAAAGCGCGGCGTTTTTAACCGCGTTTTTTTAATAGGTCATTGTCGGATATGCCGAACGCCGAAGCCGCCTGAATACGCGCGACAAAAAAGGGTCCGGGACTTGTTTGAGCTTGACGCGATCGGCGTTTCGGCGTTCGGCGTGGAGATGTGAACCATCTCCATAGAGATTAATGTTATTTCTCCCCTCCAGCGTATCTGAGCGTCGCGCTTCAGGCGTTTTGTCGCTCAGGTGTGAATGCAGCCTTAGTGTTCCTTTAAGTCTAATGAGAACCTCCAGAGCCATGGACAGCTGACACCCTTCTGTATAGAGTGGGTTGCAAGGAATAGTGGGTGTGATGTAAGGTAGATTCATGGGCGCCAGACACTTCTTGAATGCAAAGAGATTTATTTTCTTTTGAACAGAAGAGTGAGAGAGAGGGCTAGGGCCAGGACACCCTTAGGTAGTTGCAATGTCAAGTCGCACCCGAGATCGCCAAAAGTAGTGCAGTAACTATTTTTTCAAATCGCTGCGGTGCCACAAAGTCGGTTTAGCACCCATTTGAGCAGTGCGATTGCTGGCAATAAGGTGCGATTTGTCATGTGATTTGACCTGTCAAATTACAAGACCAGTCGCTCCAATGTGAACAAGGGCTAAAGGTTTGGCTTTTTTAAAGAAAATGTTATAACTAACAAACAAGTTATACTTGTCAGATCGCCGTTTTGCCAGAGGGGAAAAATTGAGATCTTGTGTTCCTGCTGAGCAGAAACACGGCTCTCTGTGTTCCCCCAGTCAAAGCATCCCCCCCCCACAGTTAGAAAGCGCCACCTAGGGACACCCTTGACCCTTTGATTGCCCCGGATGTTAACCCCTTCCCTGCCTGCCAGTGTCATTAGTACAGTAACAGTGCATTTTCTTTCTAGCACTGATCACTGTATTAGTGTCAATGGTCCCCAAAAAGTGTCATTCGTGTCCCATTTGTCCCCTGCAATGTTGCAGTCCCGCTATAATTCGCTGGTCGCCGCCATTACTAGTAAAAAAAAAAAAATACATAAATATATCTCATAGTTTGTAGACGCTATAACTTTTGTGCAAACCAATCAATGTTCGCTTATTGGGATTTTTTTAACCAAAAATATGTAGCAGAATATATATTGTTCTAAACTCCTGAAGAAATTCGATATTTTACATTTTTTTTTATTGTTATTATTTTATGTGGATTGTAGCAGAAAGTAAAAAATATTGTCAGTCTTTTTTTGTTAATAGAACAAAAAAAAAAAAAAAAAAATCTGCAGAGGTGATCAAATACCACCAAAAGAAATCTCTATTTGTGGAAAAAAAAGGACATCAATTTTATTCAAGTACAGCGTCGCACGAATGCGCAATTGTCAGTTAAAACAACGCAACGCTGTATTGTAAACATAAGCCTAGTCATGGAGGGGAGAGGGGGAGTAAACCTTCTGGAGCTGAAGCGGTTAAGGTGTTTCTCGCCCCGAACAGTCCACGCTCAACATTCTTAATTACATGATGGCAAAATGGTTTGCGCTCACGACCGTGTGTGCGTTTTTCAAAAACGCGTTTAACCGTTTTTTTTTTGACTGGTGTATGGCTAGTGTTATGCAGGTCATACATTGGTCAGATTTCAAACTAATTTTCGTTCGCAAATCGTAGCTAAGAATTTTCAATTATTTTTTTTACACCATTAGTGGACTGCAACAATGAACGATTTTTGTGCGGCCAATCGAATTTAAGTGTTGGAAATTTTTTGGAAAATGAAACGATTTTAGAATCAATGATAGGAGTATCAAGCGAGAAATATAATCGAAAAAGAAAACGTGCATGAGCGCAAAAAATTCAAAATTCCCAGAAAGAAAAGGAGATTTCTGGACACATTTTTTTTTCTGTAGCGATATGAGGTGAAATTGAAGGCTTGGTTGGTCGAATTTCAAAATGAATGGTGTCACCAAAGACGCATGGAATTTCTGGTTTTCGTTCGGCATTCGACCAATGTATGCCCAGCATTAGTGTTCACACTGAGCTGCAGGAATGACGCCGAGCTGAACTCGCACGATTTCACTCCCGCGTATCAGTCCCGATTTTGGCCGCAATTTCACAGACATCTGTGCAGGTTTCTTGGGACTGCAAAGTCGCATGACGAGTCATACACCATGATTTCCAATGAGTGCCGTTTATATCTTCAAAAGTAGTCCCTGCACTACTTTGGTCCCACTTTGATGCGACTTGAGGTCAATAGACCTCAAGAATACACAGGCATTGCTTCAAGTCGCATTAAAACTGCAGCAAAAAAATCGTGGCAAAATCGCGCATCTTTGGGGGTTGCAATAGTGGAAACCTAGGCTAAGCCCTGGTTCACACTGGTACGATGTTACATCCCGGCAATACGAGGCTGCATCTGCGGCGCTGCACCGATTTCAAAAAGTCGTTTCTGTACTACTTTTTGCAATTTTGGGCTGCGATTTACATTGACGCCTGTGCAGAAACCCGCACAGACGTCTCTGAAATTGCGGCCAAAATCAGAACTGACGAGCGGGAGTGAAATCAGCTGAACTCGCACGGTTTCATTCCCACGACCCCGTGTGGTGAACCAGGGCTAAGTCGTAGACGGAATTCGCAAAAAGTAGTACAGAAACGACTTTTTGAAATCGGTGCAGCGTCGCACCGGTAAGGACGGTGCCTTGACTACAATTGCCACCGATTTGACATGCCGCTCCATTGTGACTCAGGGTTATAATGTCACTGTTTATTATGACCCTCCCCGCCCCAAACCAGGAACACGTGCGTGCCATAGGCCCCCTCCCTCAGCAGTTGTTGTAGTCCGCTGCACTCAGCTGACTCCATGAATGGATATCCGACAGTATCAGCTGCTGGGCGGCACAGAGAGGCGGGGGGAGGGGCTCCTGTGCGGGGAAAGCCAGTGACCTTCTCCACACAATTGCCGGTTTATTTATGCTGAAGCAGCTGAGGCTGGTAATCACGTGTAGTGTGTACGGAGACCGGGAGGAGCGGGGAGACCGGACAACTGAGGTAAGGACCTCTCTGGTGTGGGTGTAGGAGGACAGAGATAGAATCATAGTCCAGTCTTATTATACACACACTGAGCACGGACGTGTCCTCTTTGTTCTCCTCATATACTACTTATTGCTAATGGCGGGTCAATAAGGTGAGCAGGTCCTCCTGTCCTGTGCTCCCATCTGTCCCTCAGTAATGACTGGCAGGGGGAAGGGTGGTCATGTGGCGCTACGTTTCTGGACTGCACTGCTCTTATAATACGAACGCTTTAGAAATGCCGCTTATGTTTAGGGCTCGTTCACACCACAATGTATCTGTCAACGTGTGTGTTGTTTTTTGTAATGTTTTGGTGTGCATGTGTTTTTAATTTTTTTTTTTGCTTTACAATGTGTTGCGTTTATGTGCATCTTAACCACTTGCCGACCAGGCTTTTTCTGGCACTTTTTGCTGGGAAATTACTTCTAACACCCAAATATTATACACGTTCCTTCGTCCCCCTTCCTTTTTAACCACTTAAGACCCGGACCTTTAATGCGGGTAAAGGACCTGGTCAGTTTTTGCGATTTGGCACTGCGTCGCTCTAACTGACAATTGCGCGGGCCTGCGATGTGGCTCCCAAACAAAATTGGTGTCTTTTTCCCCACAAATAGAGATTTATTTTGGTGGTATTTGATCACCTATGCGGTTTTTATTTTTTGCGCTATAAACAAAAATAGAGCGACAATTTTGAAAAAAAACAATATTTTTTTGCTATAATAAATATCCCCAAAAAAGATATAAAAAAAAAACATATTTTTTTTCTCAGTTTAGGCCGATACGTATTCTACCTATTTTTGGTAAAAAAAAATCGCAATAAGCGTTTATCGATTTGGTTTGTGCAAAATTTATAGCGTTTACAAAATAGGAGTTTATTGCATTAATTTTTTTTTTTTTTTTTTTTAATACTAATGGTGGCTATCGGCGCTCCCCTTTTTTTTTTTTATTTTTTTTTTTTTTGCGACATTATGGCGGACACATCGGACAATTTTGACACATTTTTGGGACCATTGTCATTTTCACAGCAAAAAATGCTATAAAAATGCATTGTTTTCTGTGAAAATGACAATTGCAGTTTGGGAGTTAACCCCTTCAGCACCCCCTAGTGGTTAAGTGTGACCTCATATGTGTTTCTAACTGTAGGGGGGCGGGGCTGGACGTGTCACGTCATTGGTTGTGTTTCCCTATAACAGGGAACACACGAGCAATGACGCTGCCACAACGAAGAACAGGGACGGTGTGTTTACACACGCACACACCTCTCCCTGTTCTTCAGCTCCGGAGGACTGATCGCAGGACACCGGCGATCGGGTCCTGCGGCCGCGGTCACGGAGCTTCGGACTGGGTCGCGTGCATGCGCCGGCGCGACCCCACGGCTGGGCTTAAAGGGCCACGTACAGGTACGTGGATGCGCCCAGCCGTGCCATTCTGCCGACGTATATCGGCGTGAAGGGGTCCTTAGGTGGTTAAGTACCATAGTTTGTCGCCATTCCATGAGCGTGCACAATTTTAACGCTTGACATGTTGGGCGTTTATTTGGCACAACCTCTTCTTCTACCTGATACAAAAAAAAAAAGAAATTAAATAAACCTAGGGTAAATGCGTGTGTGTTTGTTTATTTTTCATTAAAGTGTATTTATTTTTAAAAATTGAGTTTGCAAAACCGCTGTGCAAATACTGTGACATAAAAGATTGCAACGATTTAGGGTCTCGGCTAAAAAAACAAAAGCACCATTTACCCCAGTTTTTTAACAAGATGATGTTGCGCCAAATAGATACCTAACATATTGGGCGTTTAAAATTGCGCTCGCTCATGGAATGGCGACAAACTATGGTACTTAAAAATCTCCATAGGCGAAGCTTTAAACACCTTTTACTGGTTACCAGTTTAGAGTTAGAGGTGGTCTAGTGCTAGAATTATTGCTCTCGCGTTCACGGCGATATCTCACATTTGTGGTGCGAATACCGTTTACCTATGTGTTCACGTCGGTGCATGAGCACAGAGGGATGGGGGTGCTTCAAATGTCTCTTTATTTAACGTTTTATTTATGTGTGTGTGTGTGTGTATATAAATATATAATTTGGGGTCTCTTTAAATCCCAGATCTCGCCATAAAGAGGACCTGTCACCCTCATTTCTAATAAGAAAAAATCAATACAGGAGGGATCAGAGGGCCCTGCTCATTAGAGCTTACCATCTAGAAGGGAGGGTCGAGGGGAACAGAGGGTAGTTGGCTGTGGGGGATGATCATATGGACTCAAATGGAAAAAAAAAATACTTTCAGCCTGGAAGTGATGTCATGATGGTTTTTATGGTCCTCTAAGGACAATAGAGGTGATCAGAGTATCTACTTTTTGATCGCCTATGGAAGCAGCCAGCCACACTGTCGGATCATTTCTCTGGCGGAAAAATGGGAAACATAAGCGCTTATTCATACTAGAATTTTTTTTTTTTTCCCATGTACATTGACACATGTTTACGCGTTGTGCATTTGGCATTGCTAGAGGCTTCTCTGCTTGCATTTGATTTGAGGTAATCTCCTTCTTTAAGCTTTTATGTGACATGCATTGCTTTTCAATTTTGTGTTAAACAAATTTCAGCTCCCCCCCCCCCCCCCCCAAACACCTTCTTCCTTTTTTATCTGTCTTACAATGGTATGGGGGGTGTTCACAAACGCAGCCCACTGCACCTATTGTTAATGGGTGCTTGGTCTGTGCACACTATGGCTGGGGAGGCAGTAAAATAAGGCCACTGAGCTGCTGTTTTACCAACCACAAGTTTGCATGACTGATGTTCTCAAAAGCTAGACTACATATCCGGTGGGTGGTGTTAAAAAAAAAATAAACGCTGTTTTGTCAAACCACAAGTTAGCATGGCCAATAGCCGTGTTAGTACACCGGTCACACTTGCAGAGCAGCATGTAATTCTTTAACAGGTCTTGTTAAGCAGGCAATACCATCACCAAACACAACCTTTTCTAGTGGACAGGGCCACGCCGCAACTACCCTGCAACCGCACGTAATGCATTCAGTTGCGGCACAAGGCTGTGATCCTTCAAAGGTGAAAACGGACATTCAGAAGACATTCTAGCCACTTGTCAAATGCCTCTGATGGCAATCCATTGCCGATCTCTTTTCAGAGCGATGACCCTGATGGCCACAAGTGTGAACAAGCCCTTGATGAGCTACAGCAGCTGAAGAATCTTCAGTATTTGTGGACGCTTCTTATACCTGCTCAACCCCCCTCCCCCGTGTTTTGTTCCACCCATCAACTGCTGTCATGGAGGCTAATTAGGGGACCAGGTAGCCAGCGCTCCCAGAAATGTATAAGATGCTGAAGATTGAGCTGCCTTCAAGACCGGTATTAACCCATTTTTGTGTTGGAAATAAAAAAAGCACTTTTTAAAAAGGTGCGCATTGGTTTTTACCTGCAAAAAAAGTGAACTTTTTTTTGTTTTTTTTTTTTTTGTTTTTTAAATCAGAAAAATTGTTTATTGTGCCAAAAAATATAAGACATGAAGTCAGGTACATGGATATAGATCAACATTCAGAGCATTGTACAAAGCATCATCACACAGATATTAGTACCATACACGTGCCAGAACCGTGGCACCTGAAGAAAAAACATTGTTGTTAATAGCACAATTAAGGCGAGAACCGCCTCACCCTCCCACACAACCAAACACTTGGCCAACGGGCCATGCCCAGAACTTTTTATTTTTAAAGACTTTGAGTGTAGCGAAATAAGAAAATCTGTCAGATATTTATTGCTGTCTGTGGCCTCATTTTTGATCTTAACCATTCTCAGAGTGAAAGAAAATCCCAAATTTTGAGTTGTCACCAGAACAAGAATAGAGGGAAAATCTTCCAATTGTGACAACCAGATTTTCCCTAACTTTAGAGAATTTTGCCTTTAAGCCCAGGTTCACGCTGGGCTGCGGGAGTGAAGCCGTGCGAGTTCATCTGAACTCGCACGATTTCACTCCCGCTGGCAGTCCCGTTTTCGGCCGTGATTATAGAGACATCTGTGCAGGTTTCTGCACAGATGTCATTGTAAACTTTGGGCCGAAATCGCAAAAAGTAGTACAGAAACTATTTTTTGAAATCGGTGTAGCGCCGCAGATGCGGCGTCGCACTGATTAGGACGGTGCCATTGCTGGCAATTTGCGGCAAATACTGCTGTTTTGACATGCCAAATTGCATGTCAAAATGCACCAGTGTAAACCAGGCCTAAAGGTCGGTTCACACCGCCGCGATCCAGATCACGGGTGGAACCGGCACGTTTCTAAATTGCCGCAAATTGCGGGACGCTTGTGTGATGCCATTACTACTTAATGGCACCCAAATCGCCGGAAACAATTTTGCCATGTGATTGCTCTGCAGTCGCGACAAATGGCAACGCTTGTTGCTCAGAAAGGAGTGGGAGCTTCTTTTGAGCAACAGTGTTGCAAATTTGTCATGCCAAAATCATGGCATGATTAGGGTGCCATTAAGAAGTAATGGCATCGCACAAACTTCCCGTGATTTGGACTCGCGGGCAGAATCGCTGCGCTTCTGTGCACGATCTGGATCGCTCAGGTGTAAGCAGAGCCTAAGGCTGACAACACACAGGTGACTGCCGCTAGCGTACATGTGGGAGAGCCTTCCACTTAACCTCTGTAGCAGGGATATGCAATTAGTGGACCTCCAGCTGTTGCAGAACTACAAGTCCCATGAAGCATAGCAGGACTCTGACAGCTAAAGGCATGATGGGAATTGTAGTTTTGTAACAGCTGGAGGTCCGCTAATTGCATATCCCTGTTCTGTAGCATACCTTGCTGGCTCTGAAAGCTGTTAAAATTCCCTTGTAATCTTTTTCTGCGTGCATGATAACCCCAGAATCCACTCCACATGGTAAACTCTCCGCATGCTTGAGTGTGTGGTGTGCGTTTGTTTATTTTGGGCTTTTTTGAAAGATCAAGTAATAACGTCATCTGTTTTCTGGCTTTCATTACAGTTGGTGCAGAGTGAAGAAAAGGGTTAAGTGGTTTAATTTTTCTAAATTGCAAACATTAGTTGCTATGAGCCTGTGTAGTTTGTGCTGACCACAGCTATACAGGATAAAAGTAACCAATCATCTGGCATGAAAATATACTTTATAATCCAAAGTAAAACAAAGTGACAGTTGGCCTTTATAAATATAATGGTTACAGAGAGATACTACAAACTAGTATTGGAGCCCTTTCACACAGGTGTTTTGCCTTGCTAGAACACACCTTTCCAGCATGACAAAAGTGAAAAATGTATTCCCCTTTAAATCCTATGTGGCTTTGCACATTGCTATGTTGCATCTTTTGAACTTTTCAAAACCCCACCTTCCGGTCAAGGGAAACGTGCCAAGGGTGTGTTTGATGCATGATTTTTGGCTGGTTAAGGACCTGTACCTCCATGGTGGTCACCTCCAGTTCCAGCCTCTTCCCTCACTTTCACAGTGCCACTTGAGCTGTTCTTAAAGAGGAAGTAAACCCTCCAAAAAAAACCACCCTGCAAGACTAAGGCATAATGAGCCACCGCATGTCATTCCGGAGTTACTTCTGGGTATTGCGGCTCCAGCGCAGTGATTGGCCGGAGCCGCGATGTCACTCCTGTGCGCGGGAGCCACTGGTAACGGCACGTAGGTGCCATTGCTTCAGTTTGCCCCAGTGTGCATGTGCCGAAGACTTCGGCACATGCAGACACAGGGATATCTCCTAAACTGTGCAGGTTTAGGAGATATCCTGGGTAACTACAAGTAGCCTACATGTAGCATAACGTTATAAAAAAGGGGTTTACAACCACTTTAACTGTCTCACCTAGTTTCCCCTGATTGCCGTTCCGTAGTGTCTTGTGTGACGGCCACTGCTAATGACGGGCTTCACTCTGTGTCTGCACCGTCCACTGGACTGTCTCCAGCACAAGTCTGAGCAGAAAGAACCTGTGGATTACCACCAGGGAGTTACAATGTGTAGTTATCCACTGGTTAGTTAATTTAAGGTAGCTTTTATTTATTTTATAACAAATGTTATACTTGCCTTCTTTGTGCTGTGGTTTTGCACAGATCAGCCCTGATCCACCTCTTCTCAGGTCCCTCACCAGCCCCTTCCTCCTGCCAAGTTTCCCCAGAGCACCCTCCCCATGTTGAGGGCATGTGGCCTGATACGGTTCAGGAGTGGGGGGTGCTCTCGCCCCCCCTCTTTTCCTGTGGCCTGCCAGGTTGCGTGCCCGGATAAGGGTCTGGAATTTTGGGGGGACCCCTACTTTTTTTTTTTTTGGTGCAGGTTTCCCCTTAATATGCGTACCAGACCTGAAGAGCCTGGTATGGATTTTGGGGGGACCCCTATGCAATTTTTTTTTTTTGTGGTTCACCTTAATATTCATACTAGACCCAAAGGGCATGGCAATGGGGGGGGGGGGGGGATAGACTCATGACTGTTTTTTTTTTTTAGATATATTACCGAGACCCGACAATTCATTACAGCTGCGATCAGTTTAAATTACTTTATTTTTTCCTAAAGGCCCCTTTCACACGGTCAGACCGTTCAAGTCTGCCCGTCAGTTTTGTTGGCGGACCTGAACGTCTGCTCTGTGCAAGCCTATGGTGCGTTGGATGTCAGCGGTGACGTGCACTGACATCCGATCCGCTAAAATCGGTCGTATGGCGATACATCGTCATTCATCCATATCGGATCGGGTGAAAACGGACATGCTGTTAGTTTTCATCAGATCTCTCCATAGGAGACAGCGGCGCTCGACAAGCCCCTCCCCACTCAGTGAGCAGAGAGGGACCTGTCATCCGCCAGATCAGCGACGGAGTCCGCCTTGTCTCAATAAAGCCTTAGAAATGTCATTTTGCTGCAGGACTGTTCTAAACACGGGGGTGGGGAGGAATGTGCCACTTTATTTCATTTTTGTTTCACTTTAGGCATTATTAAAATCCATGCTCCCAAAAAATCTTTTTTTGCTTTGATACATGTCCCCTGGGGCAGGACCCAGGTCCCCAAACATTTCATGTTCGCATCCCATAGACTTTAACGGTGTTTGCGTGTATCTTTTGACTGTTCTCAAGTTCTGGTGTGAAACGAACCGTGGGGGGGGGGGGGGGTGTTCAGCTCATCCTTACTAGGCAGTAATCAATTGCCTAAAACTTAACAGGCTGGTTGTAATAAAGTTGATTTTTTTTTTTTTTTTTTTTTTCACTTGGCCTGTTCAACCAATTTTCTGCCTGGCTCCTTCAATTTTTCATTCAAGGGATGTTGGGCGACAGGGCCACCCCCTAAGAAGTTTGAACACTGACCAACTTTAGTTTAAAGAATTTGAATGCGAAGGTTGGACTGAAATGATAATGCTACTTTGAATTGACCGTACCTATCATGTGAAACTATAGTCATGACAATATCCATTGCCAACATGTGTATCCACAGCTGGGTACATTACAATTGGAACACGTGAGTGATGTCCCGCCTTCGGTGAAGTTTCTGGCACAGAGCCTTGACCTGCAGCCTGTGTTTGTGGCTGGAGTCGGTAGCTTTACTTGTTTATGCCATACCGCCTTGTGCTCGATTTCACATTTCTGCATGTTTATTTTGAGCTTTTCTGCAGTGTTTCTTGCTGTGCTTTTTTTGGGCAGATTTATAAAAAGTGGTAAAAATGCACTGCATGATTTCTGCAGCTTCTCTATTGAACCAAAAATGCAAAAAAAACACAGTTTTGCATTTTAAGTCCCTGACCCTTTACAAAAATGCATTAATGTAAACGTATCCCATAGGAACCCGTGTTTAAAAAAAATAAATAAAAAAATCCTGCATTTCTGAAAAACAAATAGTGTGAATGGCACCTTGGGGTCGTGCATGGCAAAAAAAAAAAAAAAAAAAAAAACTTATCACTTACTAGTGGATTGTTTTTATGCTGTAAAGCCTTCCTTTCTGTGTTTGACATGTTAGGCAAATGGTCTGGAATTGTGATTGTGTCGCATGACTGGTTTTCAAGTCCAGTAATGAAAGGAGTGGATCCATTAACTTATCTTGGGATGGTTGAGATTGTATAGTGCTCCAACAGGATCTAAAGTGGATTGTATGGTTAGTCTGGTTTGAAAAAAGACACAAGTCCATCTATGTGGTTATGACTCAGGCCTTCTAGGCTGAAACGTGTCAACCTTTCCTATTTGCGTTTGTCCACTGTGGCTTGTCAATTGTTTAAGAGCAACGACCGGAGTGCGGATAATCTTTTCCTTACAAGTTCAATCGATTAAAAGGGGGGAAAAAATAGTTTACAATTCTATACCCACAGTTGATCCAGAGGAAGGCAAAAAACTCCAGCAGGGAAGAAATTCCTTATTGATCCCCCCAACAGGCAATTGAATGTTCCCTGGATAAACTTTACCCAATAAGGCCCCTTCCACCCAAGAACGGATCTGCTTGCAGCAGTCTGCCAGGTCAGGAGGAGATCTCTCCGCTGAGCCGGCGGATGACGGTCCCTCTCTGCTCACTGAGCGGGGAGGGGCTTGTGTCCTATGGAGAGATCGGATGAAAACGGACAGCATGTCTGTTTTCATCAGATCTCATCCGATCTGCCATGGACAGAAGACAGTAGGGACCAGTGAGATTGTACAGCGCGACTCGAGCATGCGCAGTAGGGAATCAGGAAGCTTCGCTTCCTGATTCCCTTACTGAGGATGGCGGCGCCTCCACCAGAGAGCAGAGGGACAGATTGTCTTCGGGTGCCGCCATCGCAGGCGCCCTGGACAGGTAAGTGTCCATATATTAAAAGTCAGCAGCTGCAGTATTTGTAGCTGCTGACTTTTTGAATTTTAATTTTATTTTTTTGGCGGAACTCTGCTTTTAGGACCGCTCTCTGCTGAAAACAAAACCCAGGAGTGCAAAACGAATTGGCCAAATGAGTTCAGACTTGACTTCTCCTTTTTAATGACGGCACCTAGAGCAGTGTTTCTCGACCAGGCTTCTGTGGAACCCTAGGGTTCCTCCTGAGTTTGCTAGGGGTTCCTTGAGCTTTAGGCCCCTTTCACGCTTGTATTACTTGTCCCACGATTTGTGACTGCAAAGTAGCATGACAAGTCGTTTCCAATGACAACCATTCATATTAGTACAGCTTCAAGTCGCTCCGACTTCAAAGTAGTCCCTGCACTACTTTGGTCCAACTTTGATGTGAGTTACAAAATCACGTGAACACGGAGTGCACCACATTACTTACATTTAAAACTTTAATGTATTAATCGTGCTAATTATTTCATGCTGATTATTTTGCTGAGAAGTCACTTTGCAAAACACCCCCTAGTATGAATCATCTTGAGTAAAGGCATATGATTCATGTAACATTTACTTGATGTGTGTGTGTGTGTGTGTAAACGCACAAATCCCTGTGCTGTAAGGAGAGGAGGCATGTCATTTGTTCCTAGTAAGTAGAAACAGCGATATGTCTCCCCTTAGTCCAATCCCTATACTGTTAGAACACATTGAGGGAACGCACATTTAACCCCTTACTTACCAGTGACATTTACACAGTAATCAGTGCATTTTTATAGCACTGATCGCTGTATAAATGTCAAGCGTCTGATCTGTCTGTCCGCAATACCGCAAAAAATCGCAGAACGCTACCATTACTAGTAAAAAATAAATAAAAATAATGCCATAAATCGTTCCCATAGGTTGTAAAAGCTATTACTTTTGCGCAAATCAATATACACTAATTTCAAGTGTGTGTGTGTGTGTGTGTGTGTGTGTGTGTGTGTGTGTGTGTGTGTGTGTGTGTGTATGTATGTATGTGTGTGTATATATATATATATATATATATATATATATATATATATATATATATATATATATATATATATATATATATATATATATATATATATATATATATATATATATATACTGCACGATTTTGCTTAGAATGAAGATCACGATTCTCACGGTGTAAAATCTTTTACATTTTTTTTTTTTTTTTTTTTTTTTTATTCGTTAAAGTAATTTTTTCCAAAAAAAATTGCATTTAAAAAGACTGCGCAAATACAGTGCAACATAAAATATTGCAGCAACCGCCATTTTATTCTCTAGGGTCTCTACTAAATTTTTTTATAATGTTTGGGGGTTCTAAGTAATTTTCTCGCAAAAAAAAAAAGGATTTTAACTTGAAAAGAGCTGTCAGAAAAAGGTTTGGTGTTTAAGTGGTTAAACGTTCCTAATTTACATACAGAAGTTTATTCCTTTGAAGTGATACAATGTTTAGACTTAACTTTCCATTGATAAAGAATGTTTTCAAAAACTTGGCCATTGCCCAGACTGACTTTTGGCTGAGAGCAGACAGGAAATTCTTTGCATACCAAAGTGCAGAGAGAAAATTATTTTCATGTCAAAGATCGTCAAACCTTGTGTCAAGAATTGCAACGGGAAAAAGATCGTGATAACGATTCTTGACGATTAATTGTGCAGTTCTAATTAATATATATATATATATATATATACCAGAGGTGATGAAATGGCACCAAAAGAAAGCTCTATTTGTGGGGAAAGACGCACATTTTGTTTGGGTACAGCATTGCATGACCGCACAATTACCAGTTAGTGACGCAGTGCCAAATTGTAAAAAGTGCTCTGTTCAGGAAGGGGGTCAAACCTTCCGGGGCTGAAGTGGTTAAGCAAACAAATATAATATACCTTTTTTCTCTATTTACGAATATTGGTAGCATAAGGATTAAAAATAGTCAGTGTTGGCTGACTCTCAGGTCCCTGCTGCACTGGCTGAGATTCGATCCCTCTATGGCCAGCTTTGATGCTCCTTATTAATTGAAACATATGCACACTATAGAAGGCTTTGCTTTGGTTTATACTTCATGTGTCATTATGCGATGTACAATGATAATTTACACCCCTTGTATGTAAAGAATTTTATTTGTGTTTTTAAATAAAATATGCTTTGAAGCAAATATTTCACTCTTGTACTGACACATATTGATAGTTGAAAAACTAGTACAAGTAGTCTGCATCTTTTTGTCTTGTCTTTGTTTCCTCCATGCTGCACACACTTTACATTTGTATAATGCTGTTCTTTTGGTCACACATTTCCTTTTTTGGCCATCGCTGAATGAAGCCATTGTGTGTAGATACTTTGTAATATAGCATACTTTGTCAGTTGTATCATTTTCTGACAGTAATTGCCTTATACAGCCCACTTCCTGTTTCTTGACTGGTCATTGGCCTAGGCTTATTGACGTCATACACAGCGCTCTCTCTTGTGAGTTTGCCAGGAGGGGGTGGGGGAATCATAAGGGGGTCAATAAAACCTGCAGAGCTGGAGGTGAACCTCTGTCTTTAAATCCAGGAAGTAAACAGGCAGCAGCTTCAGCTGCCAACAGTTAAAATGGTTGCACCCAAACTTGGTGGAGGGAGATTTCTGTAGCATATTTGGCAAGTTTAAAATCGCACATAACTGCAACAGCGCGGTTGGATAAATCTGGAAGGCTGTCATGACATGCTCCCACTGCCTGGGAATGTCCGTTGGGTCTCCCAGACCTGGCGTGTCACTTATTGGGGTGAAGGGCCAATGACTGCTGCCCTTTACCACGTGATTTTGCTGTCCAATGACTGTATGATCACTTTGGCTCCTTCCCTCACCTCCTGCTGATCAGTACAGCGTGTGAGGAGGGGGGAGCTGGTCACAGCAGTGCTGTGGGCTTGAACTGAAAGTCCCACGGCCAATCCATCCGTGGCTCCTTCAATCACCCATCCATCCATCCATGGCTCATCTGGACTCCATTAGTGATCAGCTATGCCACCTCAGTGCTCATCCGTGTCTCACAAAAGTGTAAAAGATTTGAAATGTATGTTCCTAAAACACCTGACAGTGCTCCCTGCATGTTGTGCCTCTGTATGTGTCCAGGCTATCATTCAAAATGTGAGGGCACCAAAAGCTGAAAATTGGTCTGGTTAGGAAGGGGGTTTAAGTGCCCAGTGGTTAAGGTCTTTTTGTTGCCGCATGATAGATAATATGTGTGTATATCTATGGGGGGGGGGCGAATCCCCCTTTTCAGCTGATCGGGAAACACAGTTGAGTGTTTCAAATGAAAACCACATCCTCATTGATACATTTTGTCTTGGAATTGTGTTCACCACTGCCCAAAACAACTGTTGCATAGACTTTGCTTGTTTGACAAAGGCAGCCTTATTTTCCTCCAATTTTGTCACTAATCTGCTTGGTACATGTCCCTCACCTTCTCTCCTTCTTCTTTTTTTTTTTTTTTTCATGGGATTGTATGTGGTCAACCCATGAACTGCTAGTGATCAGGACGCAGTTGCCTGGATTCTGAAGAATATGAACTTTTTATTTTCTCCTTCACACGAGGCTGGCAATAAAGGAATCCAACCACATTTTTTTCATTCCCAGCATACTGAAAGAATCCATTGTTTTTGGTTCCATTGGCCAATAGCATTTGCATAAAGACAAATTAGATGCTATCATGCTAATACCAATACCAGCAGTCTGCATAGATAACATCCACAGCTAGTTCCACCCGTCTTTTCTGAAATGCAGGGCATTGCATTTTTGTAAATGAGTGCTCTAGAGATGTAGTAAGAAGATGTAATGTAGAATTGTTGGATAGTAAAGCTTGGCTATGCGAATCAAAGCCATAGAAAGGGTTTCTTAGTTCTAAATACCAAAAGGTGTGTGTGTGGTATGTGTGTGTTTTATTTTTATATTTTTATCGCCTTTTTAAGGTTTAAAAAACTTTCACTAACTGTTCACCCCCCCCCCCCCTTCCTGAGTCCTGTATCAATCCAACACTGTGTTGGTGGGTCTACAGCAGTGCTTATCTTCTTTCTCTCTTAGGCACAGAGGCAGCAGCAGGAACCATTGACTCCTGCTGCTGTCAATCAAACCTGTGAGGGGGTGTGGCCAAACAATGCTGTGCGTCTATAGAGCTGCTTGCTACAGGGGCAAATTGAGGGAAAGGAGCACACCAGTGGGGAATGCCAGAAGAGGAGGCAAGGGGCCACTGTGTAGTATTCTTGTACAGTAAGTATAACCTTTTATTTTAGGTTAAAAAAAAAAAAGGAACTGGAGACTTTAACCACTTAAGGACCGGAAGGGATTTGCCCCTTGAGGACCAGGCCATTTTTTTTCAATATCGGCACTCCTTCGCTTTAAGATTTTAAGTTTTGCAGGCGCCATAGCGTTAAATAGCAATCTGCCCTTAAAAAGCTTCTCCATTGTCTCCAGTGTGAAAGACCATGTATACCACTTTTTTAAATAAAAAGCGACCATTTTGAAAAATATATTTTTTGTACTTTTTGCTATAATTTTCAAAAAATCTATTTCTTCCTCGGTTTAGGCCAATATGTATTCCGCTACGTACACGATGTTCACTTTCTAAAGAATATAGCAAGCTGAAGAGCAGATATACATGTAAAACTTGTGTAGGGAGATTTGTTTAACCACTTGACCACCAGGCACGTAAACCCACTTAATAACCAGACCAATTTTCAGCTTTCGGTGCTCTCACAATTTGACAATTACTCAGTCATACAACATTGTACCCAAATGAAATTGTCGTCCTTTTTTTCACACAAATAGAGCTTTCTTTTGGTGGTATTTAATCACCGTTGGGTTTTTTTTTTTTTTTTTTTTTTTTTTTTTTGCGCTATAAGAGAAATTCGGTAAAAAAAAAAATGAATTTTCTTTGTTTCTGTTACAAAATTTAGCAAATTTTAGTATTTTTTTTTTCTTCATTCTTTTGCATAAATGTGAAAGATGAAGTTACGCCGAGTAAATAGATACCCAACATGTCACCCTTCAAAATTGCACACGCTCGTGGAATGGCGACAAACTTTGCTACTTAAAAATCCCCATAGGCGACGTTGCAGAATAGTGTGGGGTATTGCAGAGTAGTGTGGGGTATTGCACAGTCTTATTATGGGGCAGGGATGGCTGAGCAGGGATGAATGGCTGGATCTGTGACTGCATTTGTCACAGATCCAGCCCACAGCACTCGTGCTGCATCCGCTCTCTCCCCTCTCCTCTCACACTGTACCATTCGGTACAGAGAGGGGAGGGAGGAACCGGCGTCCTCACATGACGCCGGTTTGTTTACAAGTGATCGCTCCTATCAGCGGCCACGGACATTCCCGTGTGCGCTCACCAGAGGGCGTCCATGGACGTCCTTCCAGAGTTAAGCAACCGCCTTGTAGACGTCTTTCGTCTATGAGGCGGTGAGTAAGTGTTTTTAATTTCTGTGTATCATCTGAGGCTGTTCACTTCACTGGGTATATGTGAGGGTTTACATCCACTTGAAGAGAAAATATCCCTTTAAAGCAGATCTTCACCCTCAAATTAAAAGTCCATCCTGTCCACCTCTGCTCTGCTTCCTGAAATATATACTTTTTCAGGGGAAGAGGTGGGGGGGGGGGGGGGGAAACAATCCTGACACCAATACATGTCATCTGTGATTTAATCTGGCCATACGTTGGTATGTCATTTTGTAAAAAAAGATTTCACAACAAATTCCTGACAGTGTTTTCATATCAAATGAAAATGGGAAGTATTTCTGCTGACTGGCATCATTGAAACACACACACACACACACACACACACACACACACACACACACACACACACACACACACACACACACACACACACACACACACACACACACACACTAAAAAAGTGTGTCTATGGGCAGATTTAATCTACCAAGATTTATTTAACCTCCTTTTAAAATGACTGATCATTGGCAATCGGGCTGAGTTTTCAGCATAGCTAGAGAACTGGCCACGGTGTGCTCCCCTGCTTGGTGTGGTCAGTTTTTAATAGGAAAGCAAAAGGACTAGCAGGATTTCACATAAAGGAAGCAATAAAGAGAAGAGGATACTTTCTCATCCAAGTACATGGTACAGCAGGATAGCACATAGCAAGAATATGAAGTGTTTGGGTAACCCAGGGGTCGACAATATCCGGGCGCCAGGTCGCAATTGCGACAAGAAATTGTGACCTGGCGCCCGCCGGTAATTGTGGCCGCGGCCTCAATTACCGGCTGCCGTGATCGTGCGGTGGGGGCGCACGAAGGCACAGGATCCTGTGTCTCTGTGCGCCCCCGCTGCGCAATCGCGGCGGGCCCGTGACGGCGGGTAATTGAGGCCGCGGCCTTGTGAAGTCCCAAGCTCTTCCTTCTGTGAGCTGGCACCATCTGGTGGTGGCCGTTGGCGTTAAACAGCAATTCTAATGTGTGTCATTTTTCACTATTTTCACTGCCATCTCCTTCCCTCTAATTGGAACACCCAAATATATATATATACATACATACATACATACATACATACATACATACATACATACATACACCCTAGAGAATAAAATGGCGATCGTTGCAATACTTTGTCACGCCGTATTTGCGCAGCGGTCTTACAAGCGCACTTTTTTGGGAAAAAATTGCGTCCGCTCGTGGAATGCCGACGACAAACTTTTACCCTTTAAAATCTCCATGGGCGACGTTTAAAAAAATCTACAGGTTGCATGTTTTGAGTTAGAGGAGATCTAGGGCTAGAATTATTGCTCTCGCTCCAACGATCGCGGTGATACCTCACGTGTGGTTTGAATACCGTTTACATATGCGGGCGCTACTCACGTATGTTTTCGCTTCTGCGCGCAAGCTCGTTGGGACGGGTGCGTTTTCTGGCTCCTAACTTTTTTAGCTGGCTCCTAGATTCCAAGCAAATTTGTCAAACCCTGGGGTAACCCTTTAATACAGCACCAATTGTTCCAAGGTCAGAATGGTAGAGCAAATGTTTTACCCTGTTTGCCTTTCCTTTTATTAAACTTGAATTTGATATGTCGGAAGAGAAATACGCCTGGAGGTTGTGAGCTTGTAATGAACAAAAGACGTGTGTGTGTGTGTGTGTGTGTGTGTGTGTGTGTGTGAGGGTTGCAACATTTTAAAAAAAATAAAATTAAAAAAATTCTAGCCGACTTTAGGGTCTACTGCTCCAGCATCTATTTCCCCTATTCGGTGTATTCCACTGAGTGGTGCAGGTCAGGCTAGGAGTTTTGTCTATTAGAAAAAAAATCCATTATGCAAGTTTTAACATTTCATTGCTATCATTCCTTTTAGCTGTTGCTAAGTCCCTAGTTACTGACAGACCGGACAGACAGGTGTTTTGTGTGCATGCAAACTGATGAAATCAATGATGGGCGGGCAGATGCTTGTACCTGCAGGGATCCAAGAGTGCCCTAGCGCAGTGGTTCTCAATCTCAGTCCTCAAGTCCCCCCCCCAACAGGCCACACGGCGGGCGCATAATGGCGCTTCCTTAAAGGGGACATATATACACGTCCTTCTGGACAGGAGTGCCATTGTGTCGACGTATATGTGTGTGCTGCTGTCGGGAAGCGGTTAATGACCAGGCTATTTTTTGTGATGCAGCACAGCGTCTCTTTAACTGACAATTGCGCAGTCGTGCGATGTTGTACCCAAAGTTTACATTTTTTTTCACAAATATTTTTCTTTTGGTGGTATTTGATCACTTCTGCGGTTTTTATTTTTTTGCACTATATATATATATATATATATATATATATATATATATATATATATATATATATATATATATATATATATATATATACACATACATTTTAGAGAATTTTTTTTTTTTGTTTTTTTGCTATAATATCCCCGGAAATGTTTTTAAAGAAACCAAATTTTCTTCATCAGTTTAGGCCAATATTTATTCTTTTACATATTTTCGGTAAAATAAAATCACAATAAGCGCATATTGATTGGTTTGCATCTACAAACTATGGGAAAGATAGAGATGGATATATTTAAAAAAAAAAAAAATTAGTAATGGCGGTGAACAGATCAGACACATTTTTGGGACCATTGACTTTTTTTTTTTTTAACACAGGGAAACGGCCACACGGCCCAACATGGTACAGAGAAAAATACATGGCAAGGCAAAAGCATATACAGTGATCACGGCACACAGTATCAAATCCAAATAGGGTAACAGGACCAGCTAAAAAGCATGTCACAATGGGTACTATCATGGCAGCACGGTCCTGAGATAATACGCGTGCCCTGGACCCCTGGCTGAGGTATTTAATTGTAAAGACCGTGCGGTGGGAGCCCAGGGCCATTGACATTTTTATACAGCGATCAGTGCTATAAAAATGCACTGATTACTGTGTAAATGTCACTGGCAGGGAAGGGGTTAAATGTGTTCCCTCGTGAGTGTTTCTTGCTGTGGGGGACTGACTAGGGGAGGAGACCTATTTCTGTTTGTAATTACTACAAACAGCAGATCTGTCTTTTCTCCCCTGTCAGAACATGGATTTGTGTACTCGCTCACATCCCCGTTCTTGCTCTCGTGCCTGCGATCGCACCCGCCAGCCATGTGCATCAGGTCTTAAAGGGGCCGATCTGTTTTGTGGTAACAAACCACTTTGCCAATGTAAATGTGTGTGAGTCGGTCGGCAAGTGATTAAACCACAGCTGTTTTTTCTTTCTCTTTTAGCCGGCATACAGTCATTGCATGAAATGTAGAGAGTTGGTTCTTGTTCCTCATTTTGTTCTACCCACCGCTTTTGTAAAATTCCCAGCACAGCTAAAACAGACTTCCTTATTATACAAAATCTAGATTTATGTCTCAACGATATTTTGAGTCTTGATCTAGTACTGGTCCAGTTCGTTCTTCTGTTCAAGCTTTGGGCATAGTTTTGTGTTTCTCTGATGTATTCATTCGCATTGCATGCCCGTCCCTCCTACTACTTTGACTTGCTTGATCTGTCAGGTGAGTGAAGTACTAAGGTTTGTGTTATGTTTTAATTAGGTTTATCTTGGATATAAAAACCATCTGCTTTTGAAGTGCATAGTGGATTTTTTTTTTTTCTCAAAAAGAAGGTAGGGTAAGATACGTAAATCGACATATACGCAGTTATCCCGATATAATCAAAACTGGGGCGGAACTTTTTATGAACTTTTTTTTTTTTTTTTTTTTCTTGTTGCTAGAAATGCATACCTGGGATTAAGTTTTGGTTGACTAGTTTCTGTGTTCTACATTTTAAAATGTTTACTTGGTACAATATAGTTTTTGATTTCTTCATGTAAGTATTTGAGATTGAACCACTGGTGGTAGTGAGTTAAAGGGATTTAAAGATTAACTCAAGCCTAAACTGATACATGTGATTGCTGGAGAGACTTGAATATCATATTGGCTTTATCTATCTTTCGGGAACTAGAGGGATTTGCTGCTCACTGCATTGCTATTACATAGGAACGATATATGATGATGCTGTGCTTCAATGATGCAAAATGGATAAATGGGGAATCCAGGAGTGAAAACCTTTTTTTGATTTATGGTCGTGTAAGAAAACGCATGTTATTGCAAGGACATCCTGACTTTGGAGTCTTGGTGAGAAACAAAATGCCACCGATTGGTCTACCCTCCAGAAAGATTAGTGGGGAATTGCTTCAAAAGATTAAGCAGACTGTGTGAATTGCATATCTTATGGTTGCAGCCAGTTTTCTTTTTGCAATATACCTTTTTAACCCGGTCTGCCTGATTTTAGTAAAATAAATCTAAATTGAATAAAAAGATCCTTGCACTCAATTTAGGTGACTGATATTTTGCAGCATGCAAGGTTAATCTGTCCGCTTTCTTTGCACTTATTGTAAAATGTTAACGTGTACTTTTTTTTACCATATTGGGCAATGTAACAGATTCATTTTAGAGGAGGGACTTTTAGCACCCCCCCCCCCCCCAGATTTATATTTGGGAGTCTCTGCAGGGAAAAACAGTTTAAACTTTTGCCTTCTAAATCTGTGTTCTTCACTTGCAGATCTTCTGCTTCCTACTTCTGTAATCCTTACAGAAAGTCAGCCTTTAGAAACTGTTTGACTTCACCATCACCCTAAGGCCCCTTTCACACTGGGGCGTTTTTCGAGCGAAGCCTCATCTGCAATCCCGATGTGCTAGTAAAGCACCGCTAAGACCCTAAAGTTTTTGGGCGTTTTTGCAGTGCCTCAGTGTGAAAGAGTAAGGCGTTTTTACAGCGCTTTCAATTCATTTCAATGGAGAGGGGCGTTTTTGGAGCGTTTTTTCAGCGCCCAAAAGCTGCTCCAAAGATGCTGCTTGCAGGACTCGGTGTGAAAGGGTCCATTAAGATGCACGGAGAGCGTTTTAATAGCGATATTTTTAATGCTAAAACGCTGTAAAAATGCTTCAGTGTGAAAGGGTTCTAAATGAAAGTGTGTGTGTGTTTTTTGTTTTTTGTGAAGACACTATCACATAAGGCATAAGAAACCAGAGTTTTAGCTTTAAATCGGAAACGAAAGCCATACCTGCAAAGAAAGAAGTAATACTTACTCTTCTGCCTGTGCTGCAAATAGGGTGACCACGTGTCCCGGATTGCCTGGGGCAATCCCGCATTTTGCAGGTTTGTCCTGGGCGCCTTCATTTCAGGACAATAGTGTCACGGAATGAAACTGACACAGCCGCCGCCACCCCCCCCCGGTCCAATCTGATGCCCCCAAAAAAGGCCACCACATCACCGCTTTACTCACTGACAGTATTTGTCCTCGCTGGGAATGCCTGGAGGAGCACAATCCCTGCCCCCTGTTTGTGATTGGAGAAATTAAATCATAAATCCCACCTCGTGTCCAATCACTGTGCTGTGATTTGTTACAGCACAAGTTGATTTTTGGGAAGGGAGGGTCCCTGAATAGTAGTTTAGAAATGTGGTCACCCTAGCTGCAGAAATACATGGTTTTCAGGAGCAATGCTGGTTAAAGTATCTTTGGAATCCAAAATCCTTCCCAGTATGTCGAATACCTGGTCCCACAATGCATGCTTTTGGTTCCTTCATCTGGACTCCTCATTACAGGCATACCCCGCTTTAAGTACACTCACGAGTAAGGACATACCCGCGAGTGTATGTAAAGTGCCTTACAAGTACTGTACAGACATTTTGCAGCCACAGTAGAAGGAGCTGAAGCCCTGAGAGCATAGCCCGCCCTGTTCCAGTGTGCCCCTGACACCCCCACTACAGCCCCTGGGACCTCAACTACAGCTTCTGACACCCCCACTACACCCTAGAAGTGAAAAAGGTATTGTTTCACTTTAAGTACATTTTTGTTTTACATACATTCCCATTGTGTACTTAAAAGTGGGGTATGCCTGTACTGTGGAGCACAGCATGCAAAGGGGACCAGGCATCTATTTAATTCTACCGCAAGTATCGGATTTCAACGATTTTCTAGCCAGTGTAGCTTTTAAAGGGGTTGTAAAGGAATTTTTTTTTTTTTTTTTTTTTTTTTTTTTTTTCCCTAAAAAAAAAACATGCTTTACCTTAGTGCAGTCCTCCTTCACTTACCTCATCCTTCGATTTTGCTTTTAAATGTCCTTATTTCTTCTGAGAAATGCTCACTTCATGTTCTTCTGTCTGTAACTACACACAGTAATGCGACACTTTCTCCCTGGTGTGGAGAAAGCCTCTTGAGGGGGCGAGCAGGCAAGTCAGGACACTCTCTACTTTGCAGATAGAGAAAGGAGCTGTGTGTTGGTGGGCGTCCTGACACTCCTGCTCGCCCCCCCCCCCCCTCAAGAGGCTTTCTCCACACCAGGGAGAAAGCCTCGCATTACGGTGGTAAGTTACAGACAGAAGAACAGGAAGAAGTGAGGATTTCTCATAAGAAATAAATACATTTAAAAGCAAAATTGAAGGATGAGGTAAGTGGAGGAGGACTGCACTAAGGTAAAGGAAGCTATTTAGGGAAATTTTTTGGGTAGTGCAAGAGAGCCAAGTATTAACCTATGCATTTGTCATGTTCCAGCTGCTCTAAGTTCTCTGAATCTTCTTTCGCAGTTTGTGACCTTTTCCCCCATTTTACAGCTAGTGGTGGTGCTTTTCCTGCATGTGTTTGATGCGGTGGTGACGTCTCACCATTAGGTTTTACTTTTCAGCATATTGCAGATGCCTGGACTGTACATTCTGCTGCTTGAGAACTACAGACAGTGTTAGTCTGTCATGCCTGGTTTAGATGCTTTAGTGACCAGTAGAGCAGTTTAACATGAGAGCATACTGACACAGAGCTATTTTAATAAAAATAATAATGGTTTAAAAATTAGTGGATGTTCTATTGGTATATTAGGTAACTGCCATAGTTGGATCAAAGTTCTCTGAAAAGCTACACGAGGTTAAATTCGCTAAGATTTATTGCATGTGTTCATTTCCATAGCTGTTATTTTGAACCATATGATTTTTTTTTTTTTCAATATCATTGGTATTCCTAATCGGTCTTCATGGCTTAGTGAATTGGGCCTATGACATGCCTTTTGTGAATAAATATTAAAGGCACACAGATATGACTATAGTGCGTTGACTTAACATGGCAGCTGAAATATCTCCCTGATTTTGCTATGTTAAATAAAAATACTTTGCCAAGTTGTTTTTATAACCTGTTTTTCCCTAGATTGCCAAGAATAGAAATGGCAACAATGAACTACCCATTAAAAGCTCTAACTGGGTGTGAATGTGTTCTCCATAGGAAGGGTATAGTTCATGCGCTGACATTGCCCTTGTGAACTTGATCATGTGAAGTGATGTCATACAGTTCTAGGACTGTAAAGCAGAAGATTTAAACATAAGCTGCAAGCACTTCATTTTATTTTTTTCTCAGTTCCACGTTAACAGGCCTTCCCACGTCTGGTGCAAATACATTCTATTACCCAGAATTATGTCCAACATAGGCACGTACCGAGCGTTTGTGAGCATTAAGGAGTTTTTTTTTTAGAGGATTTATTTTTATTTTCTGCCTGTAAACTCCTCTACCACTAACTCCTGAAACCGCCTATAGTGTGCATGGACACATAGGCTAACCTGGACGGGAGTTTACAGGTGGAGAAATGAAAGCTTAAATGCTTGAAGCGGCTTTTTTGAGCTGCAGTGTGCCTGAGGCCTAAGGCTGCATTCACGCATAGGCGATTTGGCCTTTTTTTACCGCAATTTGCCGTGGCAAAACGCAGCGTTTTTAACCGCGGTTTTGTATAGGTCATTGTCGGGTATGGAGACCGCCGAAGCCGCCCGATATGCCGCAACAAAAAAGGGTCCGGGACTTGTTTGAGTTTCAGGCGTTCGGCGTGGAGATGTGAACCATCTCCATAGAGAGAATCATATTATTTCTCCCCTCCAGCGTATTGTAGCGTCGCGCTTCAGGCGTTTTGTCCCCTAGGTGTGAATGCAGCCTAAGACAGGCCATAAACGGTGAAAAGTTCTTTCCTGCAACCGATGCATGATTTCCCCTATTGACATACAGTGTTGACAGGGGAATCCCTCCTGCTGAGCATTTGTCTTCTCCCGGTGGGGGCAAGCAGGGGAAGCCATTCCTACCAGAAGATGGTGATCATCGCTGGTGGCTATAGCGGCCGCTTTCGCTAATCACAAGTGAATCTGGCAGGCTGGTTGTACCCAAGTTGATTGATCAACTTGGTACATTTAGCCTGCCCAATGATGGTTTGAATTTTGGCGGTTCCTGCTAAACCGGTGAGATTTGAACAGTGTATGGGCGGCCAGGAACCGTTCCTTTTCAGCATTTCCATTTTGAGTAGATCTTGTCAGTTTTTTTTATATTTATACCTCTCAAAGACCCCAGTCACAAGATCTGTGGCTGACTTCCCCATACCTGGCTTCCTGTCAGCAATTAAAAAGGATGTCACGATTTCTTTTGGAATATTGGTTTTACTTTTTGCCAATGGATACAGCTGGTGGAGGCGTAGTCTATGGGCAAAGTCTATATTTGAGAGGTGCTCATCACTGGTATTCTTGGCCATTTAACTCCACAAGCATTTACAATTTAGCAATAGGCTAATAATTCTGCAGCAATGATAGAAATATTACACCTCACTTTATGTGGGTTAACCACTTAAGACCCGGACCATTTTGCAGGTTAAGGACCCGAGGTGTTTTTACAGTGTTTTTGGCACTGCGCTGCTTTAACTGGTAATTGCGCGGTCATGCGATGTTGAATTTTGTCTGTCTCTTTCCACAAATGGAGCTTTCTTTTTGATGGTATTTGATTGCCTCTGTGATTTGAATATTTGGTGATCTAAACGGAAAAAGAACAAAAATTTTGAAAAAAATATTTTCTACTTTTTTGTTATAAGAAAAATTGAATAAACTCAATTTTAGTCATACATTAGGCCACAATGTATTCTGCCACATGTCTTTAGTAAAAAAAATGTCCATCGGCGTACATTTTCTGGAATTTACACAGCTTTTAATTTTATGACTACCTATCTCCTTTCTTGAGGTGCTAAAATGGCAGGGCAGTACAACCCCCCCCCCCCCCCCCCCCCCCCCAAAATGACCCAATTTTGGAAAGTAGACGCTCCAAGGAAATTGCTGAGAGGCATGTTGAGCCCATTGAATATTTTTTATTTATTTTTTGTCCCATGTGATTGAATAATGACAAAAAAAAAGTTGTCACTAAATGATATATGGCTCACACATGCCATGGTTATATGTGGAATTGCACCCAAAATACATTTTTTCTGCTTCTCCTGAGTACGGGGATACAACGTGTGGGACTTTTTGGGAGCCTAGCCGCATATGGAGCCCCAAAAACCAAGCACCGCCTTCAGGAGGGCGCAAATTTTTGATATCACTCCTCACTACCTATCAGTTTCGAAGGCCACAAAATGCCAAAATGGCACAAAGCCCCCCTATTGGGGGACCCAATCAGTATAGGCGAATGCAGCAGGAAGGGCACTATGGGCACGACGGGCCTGTCTTGTCTTCTTGGTGGCAGCGGACACTACTTGTGCTTGTCACCTCGCCAGCTTGAACTGCACTTATGGGACTCGCCACGTCACCATGTGATACTGCAGTGCTGGATGAACGACCAGGGTGTACTAGGCTGCTGGTGCTTGCCAGTTCACCAGAAGGAATAGCGGCGCTAGTACTTGCTCTCTGCTCCATACGAGGGTTCTGCGGTTCTTGCACCTCAACAGCAGAATGGGTTCGGGTACGCCTGCCCTTAACAGGGACCTCTTCGTCGACAGAGCTATCTGGAGCCGCTGTCTTCTACGGAGATGTATTCTGAGCCAGAATCTGACAGATGCGTGACCTCCTCTTCACTATCTGTCATGCTCAGAAACTCGTAGGCCTCTTTACTAGTGTACATTTGCTTTGCGACGTGTACAGATACGTGGATGTGCCTGTACGTGTGATTCTGCCGACGTATATCTACTGGTGGCTGTTATTCGTTTGGGTACAACATAGCATGACCGCGCAATTACATTTTTTTTGGGTGGTAATGTCTTCAAGTGCTATTTAGAATCTTTATTTTAAAGGCAAATAAGATGTACAGTACAACACCCCCCCCCCCCCCTTTTTGACAGCTAGTATTAGTATCGTTTCATTGTATTTACAAATGTTGTCCCTTATTATCAGGACACTAAAATGTTTGTTCAAATTAAGTGAGTTTGTGTGTGTGTGTGTGTGTGTGTGTGTGTGTGTGTGTTTTGTTTTTTTAAATACGTTGTCTCTAATGTATACAAATGGTAGATTGTTAATTGGCCCTCTGTGTTAAATGAAACTTATAAAAAATAAACTTGTGTACATTATCATCTTGATGGTGATCTAAGAGTCCCCAGGTCAAATGCATTTAGCTTAATACTTTATGTATGCATGTTCAAAGTTTTTATTTCAGTAATTTAAAAAAGTGAAACTCATATTTTGTATAGATGGGTTTCACACAGCATTATACATACATACATACATACATACATACATACATACATACATATTTTCAAGCTTTTATTTTGATGATTATGGCTTGCAGCTAGTGAAAACCCAAAATTTAGTATCTCGAAGATTAGAATATTACATAAGACAAAAAAAAATACTGAAATGTATGTAGCATGCACTATATCAATACTCATTCGGGGCTACATTTTTATGAGTTACTGCATCAATGTGGCGTGGCATAGAGGCGATCAGTGGGTGGCACTGCTGAGGGGTTATGGAAGCCCAGTTTGCTTTTGATAGCGGCCTTTAGCTTGTATGCATTGTCATCTTCCTCTTGACAATACCCCACAGATTCTCTATGGTGACGCGTTTGCTGGCCATTCAAGCACAGTGGTACCATGATCTTTAAACCAGGTATTGGTACTTTTGGCAGTGTGGGCAGGTGCCAAGTCCTACTGTAAAATGAAATCTGCATCTCCATAAAGCTGGTCAGGAGAGAAGAGCATGAAGTGCTCTAGGATTTCCTGGTAGACAGCTGCGATGACTTTGGACTGGATAAAACACAGTGGACTAACACCAGCAGATGACATGGCTCCCCAAATGTTGACCGACTGTGGAAACTTCGCACTGGACCTCATGCCACTTGGATTCTGTGCCTTTCTAATCTTCCTCCAGACTCTGTGACCTTGGTTTCCAAATGAAACGCTGAATTTTCCACAGTTCATGATGATTTGGGGAGCCATTTTATTCTGTCGCTCACTGTCAAAATAAACCTACCATTATAATTAGACTGATTCATTTTTCAGTGGGTAAACGTACAAAATCAGGAGGGATCAAATACTATTTATATTTTTTCCTCACTGTATGTATCTATAATAAAAAAAAAAAAAAAATCAAACTTTTTTTTCCAAAGACGGTAAGCTATAAGACGTCCTTCCTTTGCAGAATACATGTCTCAGATCTCTCTCAAGAGTGGAGAATTTATGCAATACAATCTTTTAAAACCTGCATTGTTATTCATAACGCAGCTAAATAATAGGTTTATGTGTGGGGTGTTTTTTTTTTTCTTGTTCAGTTAAGCTTGATGATCTTTTGTCTTAATGTCACTTTTGTTTGTGTATGCTTCTAGGTTGCACCTTTTATGGATTACCAACCATGTCTGTACACGCCTTGACATTGACAGACTACAACACAAAGAGAGTTCAGACTTGTACAAGTGTGGCACAGGTGAGTCCTTGCACCTTGTGCAAGGTATGTATTTACTTTCTATTTTAAATGCCTAGATCAGTGATGGCGAACCTTTTTGAGCCCGAGTGCCCAAACCTCGACGAAAAACCAACTTATTTCTTTCAAAGTGCGAACACAGTGTCTCTGTACAGAGGATGGGACTGATCGTCCCTTTTAATTCACCCCAAAAGGACCAAAAATGTAAGTTTCAGCCAAATTTGTTGTGAATGCAGGTTTCAGCATTACATTGGGTTACTGCACAATGATTACCTGCAATTCAGTCCCCTTCTGCAAACTGCTCAGTCCTGCCGAGGAAGAATGCACACAGCCCTGTCTGTGTGTCTTTGATCTCTCTGCTGGTGCTGCTGACTGGAGTAGAGGGAGGGGGGCCATCACAGAAAGCCTGCTCTGCCTCACTCCTTGTCAGAGTCACAGCAGCTCCGGTCCTGACAGAGGAGAAGCAGGCTCTCTACAACATGGCAAGTGCAGGGAACAGAGCCGAGCAGAGCACACTCCCGCCTACCTCAATACAGCACAGCCACGCTTTCATCTGTGCCTGCATCTTCTTGTCAAATGTGGCGGGCTGTAGGAGGAGGGCGGGTTACAGCAATACTGATTTGGCTGAGAGGCGGTGGAGGGCAGAGCAAATATTAGAAGCGCAGATCTGATCATTTCGACAGCTAGCCGCTGATTGGTGGGTGCGGTGTGGATTGGATTGGCGTGCGCACGTCGCCCCCCGGTGCTTATTCTTTGTCACTCCCACTCAGGTACGTCACCGCAAGCCTATAGAACTATGGGGGATGTAGTTTGCAGTGCGGTGTGGACAATTAGATTTTTCACTGTGTGCTTTCATTTCATGGCGTGCCCACAGAGAGGGCTCGACGTGCCGGCAGCGGCACGCGTGCCACGGGTTCGCCATCACTGGCCTAGATGTTTCTGTTGACATATTGTAAAGACCTAAAACCTACTAAAAACATTTCTAGGTAGAGCATGTCTGATAATGTCACTAGCCATCATTTCACAGTTGTTTTTCTTAAAGATTAAGGTTTGCAATTCTAAGGATGCCCATATAGAGCCATATAGATAATCGCAAGCAATGTGTTGGATTTTGGGCATTCTTTGCAACAATCCTATTTTCAGTCATATAGAAGTGGAGAAAATCGCACATTTGAAAATCCCTTTTGCGAAAGAAGAAAAGGCTGGAAATTCATCATTCTACAGTTTCTCAAACAGCCTTTTTATGGGCCACCTTTACAAGTGACCTAGCTTAAAGCATTTGTAAACCGACATTTTTATTTTTAACCTGCAAGGCTATGTGCTAGTATGCATCACATGCTGGCACATTGTGTGAAACTTGTCTTGGAACTAAGCCCTCCAGCAGCGCGCAGTCACCGCTGCAGGCACTTCCATCTCCACCTAGTCTTCCTTCCGGGTTCACGGGCTCGGCTGTGTTAGTGGTTGAAACCTGATGACGCCACACGCGCACATGTGGGTGGGAGCCGCAGTTTATGGCACAGCATTGGTATACTGTTCTTCAGAATGCATGCGCTGCTGACATCACCAGGTGCATGTGTTGGGAGATATTTACATGGCTTATAGGTAAGCCTTAAAGGGGTTGTAAAGGAAAAAAAAATATTTTTCCCCCTAAATGGCTTCCTTTACCTTAGTGCAGTCCTCCTTCACTTACCTCATCCTTCGATTTTGCTTTTTAAATAGGGAGGAGGCGAGCAGGCAAGTCAGGACACTCTACTTTGCAGATAGAGAAAATAACTGTTAGTCGGCGTCTTGACACTCCTGCTCGCCCCCTCAAAGGCTTTCTCCACACCAGGGAGAAAGCCTCACATTACGTTGTGTAGTTAGACAGAAGAACAGGAAGTGAGGGTTTCTCAGAAGAAATAAGGACATTTAAAAGCAAAATCGAATGATTAAGTAAAGGAAGCTATTTAGGGAATTTTATTTTTTTTCCTTTTACAACCCCTTTAATATAGGCTTGCCTATAAATAAAATTCATGCATGAGTGTTTACTCCCACTTTAAAATGTGCTGTGAAGTTTCCAGGTGCGCTCTTCCCTAATTCTTCTGTTGTATGCATTCTGATCTGTGTTTAGGTAGTTTTACCAATAGACCTATTTAGGAAAAATCGCCTCTGACAAGCCTGGTGATTAGCTTAACCCATACGTGCATATCGCATGACTGGGGTTGTAGAGGTCAGCCTAATTTAGAACTGTGGATGATGTGCTCATCTAAGATTCGCACAAGTGATTTTCAAACCACAACCACTTGGGTGTGTAGGGTACTTTTTCCTAAAAAAAAAAAAAAAAAAAAAAAAAAAATGCATAGATGTCACACTGCTATCAGTCTGCACTGGAAGGAGGTGGGAGGGAGAACTGTTGCTCTTGAGCACAGCACTGGATAGAGGGTTTGTACCTTTGATGCAGAAAGTGCATTAGGCCCCTTTCACACTGGGTGCGGTGGCAGTATAGCAGCGCGATTTTTAGCGCCGCTATACCGTCGTATTTACTGCAATATTCGCCCACTAGTGGTGCAGTTTTAACCCCCGCTAGCGGCCATAAAAGGGTTAATACCGCGGTTTGCGGGCTGTATAGTCGTGCTGTCCCATTGATTTCAATGGGAAGGAGCGGTATACACACCGCTCCAAAGATGCTGCTTGCAGGAGATTTTTTTTTTTTTTTTCCCTCCCTTGTCCCTTGGGCTTTCACATTGAGAATGCTGGGGCAGGATTATTTCAGGCGTTATTTATGTGCTATTTTTTAGTACTAAAATGCCTGAAATACACCTCAGTGTGAAAGGAGCCTTAAGGTAAAACCTTTTGGGCTTTAGAACCATTTTAAGGGGGGATGGCGTGCACGTGCACGTGAGGACGTGGCGCGCTTGTAGGTGGGGGGAGTGAAGATCCATGGGATTGCCTGGTTGAAGGGACGGATCGCGCTGACTGAAGGGAGGAGACGGCAGACGGCAGCCTCACGCTATACGCTGACCACCGCGCCGAAAAATTGAAGGACCCGCACGGATAACATCGCGCCGTGCTGGGGGGGTGGAGAGCCTGCTTCATTCACTGCCTGTCACGCCGCGACGGAGGCTCACCGGAACAGTCGGCAGTCGGCGAGGAGCGGGGACAGGCGGCTTGAAGGAGGAAGCAGGGTCACGTAGCAGGAGAACGGAGCCTGCCGCGCCCACATAGAGGAACATCTCCATCTCCGTCATAGGAAAGCTATAAGGTCAGCTTGGTGAAACCCCCCGTACAAAGGACTGGAAGAACCGAGGTAAGGTAGGGGGAATCTCCTGATGGAGAGGCAAAGGTGGGGCTGAACGTACTGCCAATCTGCTAGAGAAAGAGGTAACAGGTCTGACACTCCCTCATTGATTACCCACTCATTTAAAAGAAAGGGGGTCTAAATGGCGCTCTAGGAGGTGATGATTTACTTGAGACTGTATCAGTGAAGGAGCGTGCACACGAGAATAAGCATATAATGTCTGCAATATACTGTGTGAGGAACCTGTGAAAAACTGTTGAGAGAGGAACCGGACCATGGTCAAGGGTTAAAGAGGGACCAACAAAAACTGCAACCTCTCAGTTAAACTAATACATGCAAAAGACGCAAGCTATAAAACACATAAGGTATCTCATACAGTGTACTAACGTATAAAGGCTTTTTATACAGTGAATTTAAAACTGACCCTTGGGCCATTGAACCCAGAACTCTGTACAAACCCTTGAGAACGGTATGACATCCCATTGACTGTAGTACGGTCATGCACACGCACGTGGAAAGGCCAAGAGACAATTAAGATCAAACAGTGACAGGGTATCAGTACAAGGGGGGGATAGTGAACAAACAGGGTCTCCAGCAAAAAGCATAGAGTACTTGAAATACATGGCGAGAGGACTCAAGGGACAAGACTTGTACTGCAGTGAAGGGGGCAAAAGGAGAGGACCTATGAAATCAACCTATTAAAGATAAGGACACAACACATCCCTCCCGTATAAAGGTTAAAGGGAAAAAGGGAACACCTCAAAACCCCCCGTCCTACCCCATCCGGTATACCATACTGGTTTGTACCCCTATACTGAGTCTGGTGTCAAATTGTTGGAAACAAGAGGTCAAGCTGGGGAAGAGAATTAGAAGGAGGGAGACTAACATGAGCAGAATGACGAGTAGATCAACAAAAGGGGGACCCCCAACTACTCCATGTAACATAACAGCAACAAGCTCAATAAGGCCATTTGTGACCAGAGGGGAAAGCCCGCGTACCTCCGGTTCCCAGGGATTAACAAAGCAACAACAAGTGAATAAAGTAAAAAAGACCGAAAATAAAAAACCCCAGAGTGATACTTCCAGGGAAACATCTATAGAGGAAGGACCTACAGGGAGTACAGGGAGTGGACTGGAGAGCAGCAGGATGGATGATCGAAGCGTAGACACTCAATCCCCCTCCAAGGGAGAAATGGCAGAGATGCTGTTAAAACTGGAAAATGCGATAAAAGGCGAAATACAGAACCTGCGGACGGATTTAGGCCATATGTTATCCAGAATAGAGGCAGTAGAGGAACAGATAGAGAAACAGGCACAAGAAGCAAATACATTCAGAGCCCAGATGGACCAGATCCAACTACAACAAAGACATATTCTCTATAAATTAGAGGATCAGGAAAACAGAAATCGGAGACAAAATTTAAGGATAAGGTCCATACCAGAGAAAAGGGGTGAGGACCTCAGGATAATAACGCAGAAGATATTTAATCCAATATTGGAAAGAACTGTAGAGAACCCAGTCGGGATTGAAAGGGTCCATCGAGTAGGAAATCCGAAAAGAGCGACCTCAGAGCGATCAAGAGATGTCATAATAAGGTTCCGATTCTATGAAGAAAAAGAGGCAATTTGGAAGAAGCTGAGGGGCCAATCCCCGATAGTGTTTGAAGGGATGGACCTGCAGATATTCACCGACGTGGCCCCAGAAACTTTGGCAAGGAGATGGTTGTTAAAACCGCTCCTAAAACAGATGATGGACTCGAATATCAAGTATAATTGGGGTTTCCCTGCCTGCCTAATTGGAACAAAAGATGGGAGATCTGCGACATTGAGATTTCCTGAGGACCTGAATGAATTCTGTAGGAAACTGGAGATCCGGGTCCCTGACATACCGGGTTGGGAGTAGGGGGCAGGGGAGGGGGGGGAGTGGAGAATGGAAGCTCCGCCCCCCCCCTTGTTCCATACCCCTCTCTCTCTCAATTTTTTTTTCTCTCTTAGCCGCCCCTTTGTGGGCCCTTTTTGAGGCCCCCGGTTTTCTTTCTGTGCTTGTTTTTCTTTTTTTGTTTCTTCTTTCCTTCTGACCTCTTTTTGTTTCTTGGCCTTCCTTCTGTTCCTTGGCTGGGCCCTGTGCCCCCCCCCTACCCCGGGGTGGAGAAACCGGGATGGGGGGGGAGATCCCAGACCCCACCCGGAGCAATCTGAACCAGGGCATGGAAAATGGTTCAGAGGTCTTAAATAGGCCAAATTGGGAGGGCGGGAGGGAGGGGAGGGGGGAGGGAGGGAAGAGAGGGGGGTGGGAGGGAGGGGAGGGGAGGGGGGAGAGGGAGGGGAGGGAGGGGGGAAGATATCCTATCTCACCAAGACAATCGGAAGAAACTGTAACCAACAACCAAGATGCCGGTAATTAAATGCCTATCTTATAACGTAAAAGGCCTCAATAGTCCATCAAAGAGACATAAGGTACTAAAGGAACTAAAGAGGTATAGGTCAGATGTTGTCCTTTTACAAGAAACCCATCTTACATTAGGATCAAACATAAAGCTATATTCCCCTGACTTCCCCATATGGTACTATGGCGACACCATCTCTAAAAGGGCCAGAGGGGTAGCAATTGGGATAGCGAAGGGGATTAGGTTTGTGTTAACAGACCGATTGACAGACCCAGAAGGGAGATTCCTCTTTTTAAGGGGAAAATTAGAGGAGGAGGAATATACTCTTGTAAACATATATGCACCGAATACCTCCCCGATGAAATACCTCCAGGGAATCCTGGGGAAATTAAAAGATTTCAGGAGGGGAAAGATAATATTGGGAGGAGATTTAAATTTCTGTATGGACACAAAGGTCGATAAAATACACCAAACATTAGAGACTCAAGAAAGGCAATTAAGAAAGGTAAAAGGTAGTCTACATAGAAGCCAATTAGTAGACACATGGAGGATCTTTAACCCAAGCAAACGAGATTATACATTTTATTCTCACGTACATGAGAGTTACTCCCGGATCGATCACATTTTCATTGAGCATAGAATGCTAGATGCGGTGGTCGAGACAAAAATAGAGACCATGACGATTTCCGACCATGCTCCAATCAGTATATCCATAAATATTATAGGCAATCAAAGGACCTATCCAAATTGGAGACTAAATGAGAAACTACTAATAGAAGAGAAAAGTTTAATGAGGGTCAAAAAAGAATTAGAGGAATATTTTAAGATAAACAAGACAGATGATATTTCGGCAGCAACATTATGGGATGCCCATAAGGCGGTGATTAGAGGGGTGTTAATCTCCGAAGGGGCAAGGAGGAAAAAAGAAATGAACAGTAAGAAGGAAAAATTAGTAGATGAGATCTTCAATTTGGAACTAACACATAAGAAAAATGGTAAACAACGAGATATTTATCTAGATCTAGTTAACAAGCGGAACGAACTTAAAGAACTTATTGATCGGGAAACAAGAAGGGAATTTAACTTGGTGGCAAGGGAGAGATATAGGTGGGGAAATAAAACAAGCAAACATCTGGCTCGGATGGTACAAAAAAAGAAATCAAGGAACTATATAGACAAAATTAAAAACGAAAAAGGAGAGGTCTTGCACACAACAAAAGATATTGCTGAAACATTTAGATTATATTATGAAAAATTATACTCAGTAGAACAAAAAAACTGGCAAAAAGGGGAGAAAGACAAAAAAATCTCAGCATTTTTAGAAGAAGCAAGGTTACCAAAAGTCAGTCAAATAGACGCAGAGGGGATGGACAGGCAAATAACGGAAAACGAAATTAAAGTAGCATTATCAAGCTCTGCCTCAGGTAAAAGTCCGGGACCAGACGGCTTTACAGTAATGTATTACAAAAAATTTAAAGAGATACTTCTGCCAAGGCTATGCCAGTACTATAATGGGCTTGGAAAGGAGTACGAACTAAGTAAAGAGGCATCAGAGGCAACTATCACCGTTATCCCTAAGGAAGGAAAGGACATCGGAAACTGTTCAGGATACCGGCCGATATCTCTGCTCAATACAGATTTAAAACTGTTTGCAAAGGTATTGGCCGGGAGAGTTAAACAGGAAATGGCGAGATTGGTGTACCCGGATCAGACAGGTTTTGTCCAGGGAAGAGAGGGGAGAGACAATGGGGTTAGAACACTGTTAATCCTCCGGAAAATGAAGGCGGTGGGATCCCCAGGTCTACTTCTGTCGATAGACGCAGAAAAAGCGTTTGACAGGGTAGACTGGGGACTCATGTTGCTCACCCTGAAGGAAATGGGGTTTGGACAGAGGATGATGGAGTGGATTGGCACTCTCTACAGGTCCCCCACGGCCAAAATAAAAATAAATGGAAGTCTCTCTCAAACCTTCTTAATGAGAAATGGTACAAGGCAAGGGTGCCCTCTATCGCCATTACTGTTCGTGCTCACATTGGAACCCCTGCTGGCTAGGATCAGAAACTCTCAAAAAATAAAAGGGGTTAAAATAGGAGAGGAAGAACATAAACTTGCAGCCTTTGCAGACGACGTCCTATTCTATTTAATGGAACCCAAAACATCAATCCCAAACCTTCTAAACCTTTGCAGCGAATACGGAGAAATCTCAAACTTTAAATTAAACATCACAAAAACGGAGATTATGAGTATAAATATAAGCAAGATAGAAGAACAACACCTGAAAATGAAGTACAAATTTGCTTGGGTTAAAGAACTCAAATACCTAGGAATACTGCTAGCAAAATCGACTAGGGAGATGTATACGATAAATTTTATCCCTTTATTAAATGAAATTAAGACAGAAACAAAAAGGGTGGAAAATAGGGCAATATCATGGATAGGACGAATTAATTACTGCAAAATGGTCATTTTGCCAAAAATTTTATATAAGTTCCAGATGATCCCCATTGCCCTCCCCGGGACATTGTTCTCGGCCCTTAGAAAATTAATAATGAATTATATTTGGAGAAATAAGAAGCACAGGATAGCACTTCAGACCCTAAAACAGCCAAAAAAAAAGGGTGGATTAGCGGTCCCCGATGTCAAGAGATACTATGAGGCGGTGATATTAACAAGAGTGGTGGAGTGGGCCAGGGCTAGTAAAGAAAAAAGGTGGGTTAGTGTAGAAAATGAATTGTCACAGGCAAGGCTAGATAAGATAATTTGGAACCCTCCACAATTTAGGACAATAGATAAAAACGCACACGAGATAACTAAAAATGCACTTAAAGTTTGGGACACGGTCTATAAAAAAATTGTGAAAGAGTACAATTCACCCCTTATATCACTAAAGAATAATGATTATTTTGCACCAGGTAAAACACAAGTGGGGGGAAATTGGATTAAAATGGACACTATACAATTAAGGGATATAATGAAGGAAGGGCACATTTTAACACTACAGGAGTTGAAATTAAAAAACTCCCTCCTGGAAATTAATGAATGGAGATATCAGCAATTAAACCATTTTATCCAAGATCTTCCACACCCGTTGAGGTCGGGAGATCAGTTAGTGGAATTGGAAAAAATATGCTCTACAAAAAATGCCAGAGGATCTATCTCGGGACTATATAAGATGTTACTGAAGATGGAAGAGCAGAACATACCCCCATTCATTAAAAAATGGGAAAGGGAACTAGGGACACATCAGGATAGGACCACAATAGAGAAAATGCTGACCCTGACACACTCCTCCGCGGTGGATAGCCGCACAGCAGAGATGTGTTTTAAATGCATAGCCGGATGGTATATGACACCAGACAAATTAAAAAAGTTTAAAGAGGGACAGACTGGAGAGTGCTGGAGGGGATGCGGTTTACCAGGAAATATGGCACACCTGTGGTGGGGATGCCCTAAGATAAGGAGGTACTGGGAAAAAATATTGGCTTGTGTCGAAGAGATTACAAAGAAAAAGATAAAGATGGACCCTTGGGTTGTTCTGTTCCACGGGGGGGAAGAAGGCATTAAAAGTTATAAAAAATCGCTAGTACCACACCTATTGAATGCTGCCAAAAGATTAATTCCAAGGGGCTGGCAAGAGGTGGAATGCCCATCGATCTGGCAATGGATCGACGCGGTGGAAGAAACGTATAAAATGGAGGAACTGCAGGAGGACATGGAGGGTAATAACATATTACAAAATATGAAATGGGAAAACTGGAGAACTTTTAAGAAATCGTGGAGTTACGCGGAAAAATTAAGAGAAGGCACTTAAGGCCATTTTTGAAAAATCAGAGAGAAGTAGAGGTATAAGGAGATTGTTTTGGTGAGATGGGAGGGGGGGGGGGGGGGAGGGACGGGTAAGAGGAAGGGAAGTATTAAGGGAAAACTTTTGTATATGGTCAGCAAAAGAAGTCAAAGATGTACTCAAGAAAATAATATAAATATATATATAAAAAAAAAAAAAAAAAAACACAAAAGTGGAAAACAAAACAAAAACAACTAGCATATAAAAAAAAAAAAAGACACTAATGATGCAAAACCGAAATAGAGATGCAATGGGCTGGTACGCAGAACATGAGCATGTAAATGCACGCTCTATGAGGTGGAGTCTGAAGTATTCTAAAAAAAAAAAAAAAAAAAAAAAAAGAACCATTTTAAGTACAGTGAATGGTGCCCATTATCAAAAACAAGTTCTGGTTAAAAGCTGGCCTTTGATCAGTGTCCAACCTCTTTATGTTGTAAGAGAAAACAAGCGCTTTTTTTATTTTTTTTTATAAATCTGTGACTTGTTCTATCCTAGTCTTCTGATGTTCGTGACTACTGGCAGGTGTTTTGCTACCCATCACTCTGTTTAACAAAATAGGCCAGCATCACTAGGTGTTCAGGTCAAGGACTGCTAAGCAAACTACCGTACTACACCTCAGTCATTCCTGATGAAATGTCTGCCCAACTGCATACTGTATAAATAACCTTAATGCTTTTTTTGCAAACTACCAATATCCTCTAAAATCGCAAAACCACCAGAAAATAAAGGCTGTATGAACGCGACTCCTATTTAAATCTTGTTGCACATATAACGCATAAAAAACAAATCCAGCAAACATGGCTCCAGTCCAAATATGCCAAATATCCAGCTGGAAAAGGTAATTCATACTTTAAACTGCTGTAACCCAGGTCAAATATATATGGCGCACACTAATCGCTACTGCATAAAACCACCCTTAGCCACGTGTGGTGGGGGGGGGGGGGCTGTAAATGAGTGGATTAAACTGCAAAAAATAAATAAAAATTATCAACAAAAAACAATATATGTGCAAAATAAATGCTGAAGAGCATAAAGAAGAAAGCAACTTAATGGCGAAACAACCTGCCAGAAGTAAGCCTAAATGACCTGATGAGTGGTGGTGCAAGCCCTGGGTTGGATGGAAACCAGACCGTATCACAGGGCAACGGCAGGACTGGAACAAGGAAGCTCAGACAGGTGTATCGCTATCCATCCTCCTGTGAGACTAGTTCTATCCTAAGCCTTCTGATGTGAGCAAAGGTTGGCAGGTGTCGGAATACTCATCACTGAGACTTCTGGCTGGTTCAATCCTTGTCCTGATCTTGTGAGCAAAGGCAGAACCGCCCATCCCCGACATCACCGCTGAATTTAACAGCTCCCCTCTTTCTCTGCATTCAGTTATGTCAGTTGCACACAGTTACACTGTCGGCTCAGTGTGAAACCTGCCAACCAGTGCCACCTGTACTGAGAACATCAAGTGTGTGATGGTGACATGAGCAAGCAGGGGGGTCCCGATTTCTAAATATCAACATCGGCCATAGAAAAACCCATATCGGTCGTCCTCTAGTCTCACTGCTCATTACTCTATGAAACCACTGGCTAGGTGTATCCTGATTTTTTATTTTTTTTTCTTAGTGTAGTGTCTGGGTCCCCAGATGGTCAGTACCAATTTGTATATTTTAGGTTCGTTAATCTCTGCTTTTTGTAAAATTGCTTTTTTTTTTTTTGAGCAGATTTTAATGCTTAAAGTGCAACAATAAAAATAAAAAATCCTATTAAAAAAAAAAAAAAAAGGCCTGGGAATCCTCTTGTCCACTTCAGCCCCTGAAGATTTGGCTACTCAATGACCAGGCCATTTTTTTGCGATATGACTCTGCTTTGCTTTAAATCTGACAATTTTACTACGCTGTAACATAACAAAATTTCTACCCTTCCTTTTTTTTTTTCTTTTTTACAATTAGAGCTTTCTTTTGGTGGTAAAGGTTTTAAAACCTGTGTAGTGTTACATTTATTTTTTCCCTCGAGGTGAATGGGTAAGGGGTACGATGTACCATACTCTTTCACTTAGGGTGGGGGGGCCTGGATCTGGGGGGTCCCGGATTCCGATAAGCTCCCTGCCCGCAGACCCCGACAACCAACGGCCAGGGTTGTCGGGAAGAGGCCCTTGTCCCTATCAAGAGGAGAAAAAAATGCGCCTGTTAAGTGCAGTATGTCCATTCAGCATATATAAGAATGACAGCCGCCGCCTCCTATTAGATCTGATAAAAATGCGGAAGCATTGAAACGCGCCGTAATTCCGAGCCCCGCCCAACGTCACTTCCTGTCGCCGAGAGCCGTGTGCGCTCCAGGCTGGAACGCATGCCGCTGAATAGCCACTTCCGGCTGTGTCTATTGGGCTTCATCTCGCTCCTCTCCAGGACAGCAACAAATTACATCTCTACCGGAGAAGATGCCATCATACAGAGCATCGGCTGACGATCCACAGTGACTCCATTTCCACTTCCTATGGGCGCATTGGTACTACTTTTATATTGAGTAGCCATTTGACTGTTTTTATGAATAAGTTACCATTACCTGACATACTGCACTTAGTAGGCATATTTTTTCTCTTTTTATTCCAGAGACCTGCTTCACTCTTTAGGTGCTGCCACGGTGCATAGGTCACTCTGAACTTTGTTACAAATACAGATTTCATTCCATATATTGGGACTCATCATTATTTTCACTACCGTCTTGTTTCCCCCTCCCCTCCCTGTTTTTTTTTTTTTTTTTCATTGTGTACCAGTTACACATTTTTATGAGGGCTGTTACTGATTAAAATTTTCGTGTTCGATCGTTCTCAATTTAATCGACTAATTTTGATTAATTATAACGCACATACATTTTTCAGATCACCACCATATAAAGTCCCCACTGTAACCTCCACAGACATCTCCCCCACTGTAACCTCCACAGACATCTCCCCCACTGTATAGGAAGATTAGTGCTTGCTTAGTCTTGCCAGAGAAGCCGGCCGAACACGAGCAGTTGAGGCCGGGTGATGACATCAGCGCGCCGCTCTAGGCTCACCTAGGCCGCCGCCTGGTGGACCAAGATGACAGCCGCTGCGGGAGCTAGGCCGAAGCCGCGGCCTTTACCAATGGGCGAGGCAGCAGCAGAGCTCCGCCCATCACGTGGTGTGCTGATCCGCATATGGTGACTCGTTCGGATCATGGATCATTTACGATCCATTGCACCACTAGTACCAATCAAAAGAATTTTGATCGATCAAAAAAATTAATCGCAGAATTAATCTTTAATTTCCACAGCCCTAATTTTTATTTAATATCATTATTACTATTTTTCATTTATTTATTATTTTCCCCTGCCCCAAAGCACCTACCCCCCTCCATGTTAAGGGCATGCGGCCTGGTACGGTTCAGGAGGGGGGCGCTCGCTCGTCCCCACCACCTTTACTGACTGACCGGGCTGCATGCTCGGATAAGGGTCTGGTGTGTGTGTGTGTGTGTATATATGTATATGTGTGTGTGTGTGTGTATATGTATATGTGTGTGTGTGTGTGTGTGTGTGTGTGTGTGTGTGTGTGTGTGTGTATGTATGTATATGTGTGTGTGTATGTATATGTATATGTATGTGTATGTGTATGTGTATATGTATGTGTGTGTATATATATATATATATATATATATATATATATATATATATATATATATATATATATATATATATATTTTATTATTATTTTATTATTATTATTATTTTATTATTATTATTATTTATTATTATTTATTTTATTATTATTATTTTATTATTATTATTATTTTATTATTATTTTATTATTATTATTATTTTATTATTATTATTATTATTTTATTATTATTATTATTATTTTATTATTATTATTATTATTTTATTATTATTATTATTATTTTTTTTTTTTTTTGCGAACGGAACCCATGCCTTTTTTTTGGCGTGGAGTTCCCACACCAAGATTCATACATACACCGTGCCTGGTATTGGCAGGGATCCAGGTCTGATCCCCGTTCAATATTGTTCCGCAGCTAAGCGCAACTAATCACACTGTACAAATGCAGCTGATTATTGTGCCTGGATTCTTGAATTTTAGCAGAAAATAAACATGCTTTTTACTGCGGCAGAACAGCTGTCCATGTGAAAGGGGCCTTACAGTAGTTGAAAGTGGAGTGGAATGCTGATTTCTGATGTGCACAGTTTTCTTTGAACTCTGGTTTGGAGAAGTACCAGATCCCATTGCTTTCAGTATACTGCTAGACCAGCAAGTTGTTTTTCTGTGTATTCAAGCACAATTTTTAATTTATATGGTGTAATCCCTCTAGCTGAATTCCTCCTGAACTCTGATTACACACATCAAGTCTGTCTTGTTCAGGCTGCAAAGCAGAGTAAACTGACATGTATTTTAATCTAACAAAGTATAGTGACTCATGTGCCCAACACAGTATGTGAGTGTATGTCCCAATGATACAGGATCTGCCTATGCTATATACAATATTCCTCTGCACATGCTGCAGTAATACATCAGCCATATGGATGTAGCAACCTTTTCCTATTGGCAACATTGACTATAGTTTGCTGTAATATTTAGCCATACACGGCCACACGGAACTTTGCAGCCCATTTTGTTATGTCTGTGCTAGCAGCCTCATCACTTTGTCTGTATGATCTGTGCTGATTGAGGCTCGATTCACACCTATGCATGTTGCTTTTGAGCGTTTTTGCGGTGCTTGCTGCTTTTTTGACGTGCGTTTTTACCGCGTTTTGCGTTTTTTATTTTTTTACATTTCCTTTAACAACCAGCTATAAACAGGTTAAAAAAAAAAACTGCAAATCTCGGTAAAAGCGCAGTACTTAGGTTTTGGATGCCAGTCCATTGAATTCTAATACATGCAAAACTCTGCTTTTTGTGGGGAAAAAAAGTCCCCGACCCTTTCCAAAAACGCAGAGGCACAAAAAAGCATTGATGTGAACATGTTCCATAGGAACCCATGTTAAAAAAAATTCCCTGCTTTTCTGCAAAATGCACCAAAAAACTCATTAGTGTGAATCAAGCCTTAGAGAGGATGTGATTGGAAACCCAGGGGTCTATGTGAGACACACACACACACACACACACACACACACACACACACACACACACTTCAGTAATGTTTCTATTTCTCAATTGTATACAACATTGCAAATGCTCCTTACCGATCTGTGTATCCCACATAGTGAATTTCTTGCCTGGATGTTTATATAGTGACATTTTTTGTTTTTAACCCTTTCATGACTAAGCCTATTTATGACATATGGTGTTTTACAAGTTAAAATCTGTATTTTTTTTGCTAGAAACTTACTTGGAACCCCCAAACATATGTATATGTTAATAATAATATAACTTCTATCAGAATCTAGAGCATAAAAGGGCGATTGTTGCAATATTTTATGTCACACGGTATTTGTGCAGTGGTGTGTTTTTTTTAAACGCAACTTTTTGGGAAAAAAAAAACGCTTTCATGAATTAAAAAAATTTATTTTTCATTTTTTTGTATAATGTGAAAGATGATATTGCGCCGAGTAAATGGATACCAAACATGTCACACTTTATAATTGCACGCACTAGTGGAATGGCGACAAACTACGGTACCTAAAAATCTCCTTAGACGATACTTTAATATTTTTTTACGGTTACCAGGTTAGAGTTAGAGGAGGTCTAGTGCTAGAATTATTGCTCTCGCTCTGAAGATCGCGGCGATACCTCACATGTGTGATTTGAACCCCATTTACTTATAAGGGCGCGACTTCGGTATGCGTTTTCTTTGCTGCGCAGGGGTGCGTTAAACCTTTTTTTTTTTTTTTTTTTTTTTAATATTATATTTTATAAAAAAAAAAAAAACTTTTATTGCTGTCACAATGAATGTAAACATCCCTTGTGACAGTAATAGGTGGTGACAGGTACCGTGTTTACATTCAGGAGATTGGAACGAAGCTGCATTGGTTGTTATCCCTGGAAAGGCGATCGCGAATATAAATGCCTTTAAAACTATTCCCTATTTTGTAGATGCTATAACTTTTGCGCAAACCAATAAACGCTTATTGCGATTTACCAAAAATATGTAGAATACATATCCGCCTAAACTGAGGACTTTTTTTTTTATTTTTTTTATTTTTTTTGGGGGGGGGGGGGATATTATAGCAAAAAGTAAAAAATATTGCGTTTGTTTTTTTTGTTTTTTTCAAAATCGTCGCTCCTATTTTTGTTTATAGCGCAAAAATAAACGCAGAGGTGAAAAATTCCACCAAAAAGCTCTATTTGTGGGAAAAAGACGTCAATTTTGTTTGGGAGCAATGCCGCACGACCGCGCAATTGTCGGTTAAAGCGGCGCAGTGCCAAATCACAAAAAGTGGCCTTGTCTTTGACCAGTAAAATGGTCCGGGGCTTAAGTGGTTAAACAAGAACCTGTCCGGTAGATAATGCACAGGGCTTGACAAAAAATGAGTCATTATTAAAAACGTATTTTTTTTGGCCAGTTTAGCTATTCGGTCAACTGTTGCAGCAATTGGTATCTGCCAGTCCGTAAAGGATCAGGTCAGACTACTTGACGGGCCTAACCGGGAGGATGATCTGGCTGAAAATAAGACGGATATTCCTTGACCTTCCTGTTTTTGCTGTTGATGCCTTAAAGGATTCAATACAGCAGGTTTCTCATTTGGCTCTCTTGTCTGTACTTATGCACAGACTTTTGTAGATTAAGAACTGGTCAGCCGAGCTTCCTTGTGAAAAGTTACTGGCAGGTTTCCCCTTTCATGGTGAACGTTTATTTGGTGGTGATTTGGACAAGAATATTCAAAAGTTCTCTACTTCCTGTGAAGAAAAGCACCAGGCATCCCTTGTTTAAAAACCTCAGGGACTGCTTCCTCAAGTATCTCAGCGTCAAGGCAGTGCTACCAACAAGGTGCTAGAGCCAGGGGCAAGCCACAGGGCCAGAAAAGGCCCTGGGTCCAAAACTCTTCTAAACCCAGCACCAAGCCCTCCTTTTTAAGGGGAAGCCTCCACTCTATCGGGTGGGGGGGGGGGGGAAGTCTGTTGCACTTTGCGGACATTTGGAGAACAATAGTTCAGGACAAGGTGGTCACCTCAACTATATCCTGCGGTTACAAGCTGGAGTTGTGGGGGTTCCCCCCCCTCAGGTTTCTGAGATCCAGTATTCCCTCATATCCTCCAAAAAGACTTGTTGCTTCAGGCACTACATCATTTAGTGCACAAATTGGTAATTGTAGAGGTTCCTGTATACGAATGGGGTGCAGGGTTTTACTCGAACCTGTTTACGGTTCAAAATCCAAACTGAGACACAAGGCCCATTTTGGACCTAAGATCCCTAAACTAGTATCTACTGATCCAGTCCTTTTTGGATGGAGTCTGTCCGCTCTGTAGTAGCCTCACTTCAGTTGGGAGACTTTCTAGCCCCCCATCAATACAAGACATGCATTTACACGTATCTATCTTTCAGCCTCATCAGAGGTTCCTGCTATATATTTTTTTTTTTTTTTTCTTTCCTGGTAATTTAGAGAGTACTGACTGAGAGTAGATGCCAGTCTCTCAGGTTGGGGTGTGACCCTAGAGGGGCTCAGGGCATTTGGTTAAGGACAGAAAAGCTCCTACACATCAATGTTCTGGAATTACGGGCGGTACGTCTGGGCCTACGGTCCTGGACGATGGAGCTTCAGGACTGCCCTATCGGGGTTCAGTCCAACAATGCCACTGCAGTGGCCTATATAAGGCAGAGGGAAATATGCCGATTCTATCAGCAGTCCATATCCTGGGACTAGAGAACTGTAAGGCAGATTATCTCAGCCGCCAGCAGATCTGCCGGGGGGAATGGTCTCGTACACCCATATGTGTTTCAGAATATTTTGCCCACGTTGGGGATGGCCAGAGGTCGACCTACTGACATCCAGGTTCAACAACAAGCTACAGCATTTTGTGTCCTGAAGAGATCTTCTGGCAATCGGAGCAGATGCTCTGGTAGTTCCATAAAGCCACATTTATTGCACAGGATTCGGAAAGAGGATATTCCAGTCATTCTGGTGGCACCAGCCTGGCCCAGAAGGCCCTGGTTCCTGGAGATTGTGAGACTGACAATAGACTGGCTATGGATGATTCCACATCGCCCCGATCTACTGTCTCAGGGTACTATATTCCACCCAAAATAAGTCTCTAAAGTTGATGGCATGGCTATTGAAGTCAGGGTGTTAAAGGACTGTGGCATCTCAGGACCAGTGGTGTATTCTAGTGAATGCTAGAAAAGTGGTCACTAGGAAGATCTATCATAAGGTCTGGAAGACTTGTATCGCTTGGTGTGAAGCCAGAAAACGTAGAAAAGAGAATTCTCTTGATTGCGTAATCTCAAGGATGCTAGTCAGCTGTGAAAATCAGATTTGGCTTTGAGTACAATCAGAGGTCAGATTTCGGCCCTGTCAGTATTCTTCCAAAGGCCTTTAGCCTCCCGTTCGCTGGTCTGAACCTTTATGCAGGGGGCAACTCATTTGCTCCCCCCCCCCCTGTTAAACCTATGTGTCCTTAGGACTTGAACTTGGTGCCCCTTTTTGTGCAGGAAACCATACTTGATCCTTCATGACGGGGTCATGTTACGACCTGTTCCATTCTTTTTGAAGTGGTGTCAGACTTTCATATAAATCAAGACTTTCCCTCCAATGGGAAAGGGAAATGGGAAGACCGCTTGATCTGGAGGACTGGCAGGTCATGACTTTAGCGATTATCTAATTGCTCCCTTTTAAAAAAAAAAAAATGCCTACAAGGTACTATACGCCGGCTAGACAGGCCCGATGCATCCCAGCCTACTCTCCCCAGTGTTTTCGGGGATGCTTCCAAGAAGGCACAATGATACGCATTTTTGTGGACCTGCCCGAGGGTACGCAGATTATGGATCAGTCTATGCTCTCCATCGAAATATACTCCATACTGACCTAAAAAAGGACCCATATGAAGCTCTTCTTTGTAACCCGATCACAGAACTGTCGCGCTAGCTGGCTCTGCACCTCTCTTTATTGCAACCAAACTAACGATGGCAAGGGCATGCATGACGCCAGCTCTAAGCTTTGAGACTGCTAAAACTACATGGCCTACTTGGTGAATGAGAAGTTGACTGCCATCCTCTGACACCCATGATAAATTCCTGAAGGTCTGGCAACCCTGGGTTGATTACACTAAACCCACTAGATTTGACGTCGCCCTTCTGATCTGATGTGCTTTTGCCCCCCTACTTTTTTCCTCTTCTTTCCTTCCTCTCCACCCTTTCCCTTTTCTGATAATCTCAGATTCTGTTTCTCATTGACTTCTTTTTGTTGGTGCTATTTATTTCTTGGTTCATAATCTATCAGGTTAACGGCCCTGGAATAGTCGGCTGTGTTCAGTTAGGCTCCCGTTGAGATGGATCTTTTGAACACTTGCCAGTTAGCAGACAAGGCCCTGTGGGCATTCCTGTGTCCTGAGTATTTTTGTCCACCTTTTTTATATGCCTAATTTTTTGGTAGGTATGTATGCATGTATGTATAATGTAGTGTGTGTAATACTGCGCTGCCTTCAAAGTGTAAAACAAAGGGTTATTGTGTGTTAACACAATCTGCTGCTGCAACCAACCAAGTAAGATAGATCTTGGAAGAATATATGTGTAAAAAAGTGGAATGCGCTGCAATACAAAATTAAACAAAAAATGATAACGTGAAAAAATTGGTATTGAAACCAAAAAAGACACACTTTATGTGTGTGTTAAAGATCCCCTACTCCTCCCTTAAAGAGAAAAGTAGGTGAAATTTAATGGATTAAATCCTAAATCCAATAAAACTGTTCCGGTCGGTGGAATATCTGAATGACACTAACCACTCGCAAGAACCTGTCACTTCTAAGTGCAATTTGTACTACAATATGCAAATGAATGACAGTGTATACCAAAAATTCAAATAGAAAAAAAATAAAGTCCAATATATCCAGTGCTCGTAAGTTCCTTTCCAAACGTGAAATGCCGTGGTGATAAACGAAACACCCAAAGAAAATGTGGTAAACCCCAATGGATAGAAAAGCCGCCACTACAGGAATCGCTGCCGCTTACCAGATTTCTTGATCTCATGAACGAGATCTAAACAGCTTATGGCATTTAACCCAGCCACGGTCTCTGCTCTTCCCAAACCAGTTCCTCCACAATGTGAACAGAGAAAAATACTGCGCTAAAAACCTAAATAAATCTAACAAACACAAAAGTGAGCTGCAACAAAATTGTGATATACACACAAAATACAGAACAATAGAGAAATATGTTGCGCTGATAAAGTGAAAAAATTTATATTTGAAATGAATGAATTTGAATTTCTCTGCTCATTCATTTACTGGAAATGAGCAGAGAAGGCTAAGGACTTGGAGGGATGACACATCTGCTGCTGATGGCGACTTATAGCGGGACTGCAATGTTGCATGGGACACGCTGCATCTGGTGGCAAGAGACAAGCTCAGAGTTCCCACTGATTCTGCATTATGATCATCCAACTAATTTTATTACCGTATATACTCGATTATAAGCCGACCCGAATATAAGCAGAGGACCTAATTTTACCACAAAAAAACGTATTGACTCGAGTATAAGCCTAGGGTGATAATGCAGCAGCTACTGTAAGTGGAAAAGAGGGTCAACAATGCCCATTTGCACGTCTCACTTTTTTTTTTTAAACTGCTTTGCGGTCTCTGTCTCTGTCTCTAGAATTTTGAGGACTTGGGTGGACCTTTTTTATTGTTTGGACTTATTCACATTGAACTTCAATATTTATTTTTTCACTTTATCAGCGCAACATATTTCTCTACAGTTCCTCCACAAGGCCAGCACCAAAGGCAGGGTGTCTCAAGGCCAAAATAGGCAATCTCCCGGGCGAGTGCGGGAACCAGGATGAATGAAGTAGCAAAAAACAGCTATATAGTCTTCACTATGCAATGTATATGGTTTGGTGGGGAATATATTATGTATCCAGGAGGGTACGAAGACCAAGTGAACGTAAAGATATTCCAAGACGCCACGTAAGAACATAGAACAATTCTGTAGTCATACATAGGGTTGCTTTGGGCACCCATTTGAAATGGGTGCCCAAAGCAACCCTATGCATGACTACAGGTTATATGCCATAAGTGGTTTTGATCTCGTTCATGAGATCAAGAAATCTGGTAAGCGGCAGTGATTCCTGTAGTGGCGGCTTTTCTATCCATTGGGGATTACCACATTTTCTTTGGGTGTTTTGTTTATCACCACGGCATTTCACGTTTGGAAAGGAACTTATGAGCACTGGATATATTGGACTTTATTTTGGACTATATTTTCATTCTATTTAAATTTTTAGTATACACTGTCATTCATTTGCATATTGTAGTACAAATTGCACTTAGAAGTGACAGGTTCTTACGAGTGGTTAGTGTCATTCAGATATTCCACCGAAAGGAACTGTCTCATTGGATTTAGGATTTAATCCATTCATTTCACCTACTTCTCTTTAAGGGAAGAGTATGAGATCTTTAACACACACATAGGGTGTGTCCTTTTTTGGTTTCAATACCAATTTTTTCACGTTTTTATAATTTTTTTGTTTATTTAATTTTGTATTGCAGCGCAGCCACTTTTTTTTACACATGGATGGATGTATGGATATATGTATTCTCTGTTATGATCATTCATGATGAATTCTGCTCAATGTTGAGCTGTGGAGTTGCACTGGATATTTAATAAAACAATTTGTAAAAGAAAATAGGATTTTTTTTTTTTTTCATACTTGCCTGTAAAATCCTTTTTTCTTTGTGTACATCATGGGGCACAGAAGCCCCTCCCCTCCTTTTTTGAGGATTTTATGTGTCGGACTTCATCAAATCTTTATTTTATCCAAGCGTTGCATTAAAGGATCACTAAAGGAAAACATTTTTTAAGCTAAATGGCTTCCTTTACCTTACTGCAGTCCTGGTTTCATGTCCTTATTGTTAGTTTTTGCTTTGAAGTTTGAAGTAGCTGTAATTCTGCTGTGATCTCCACACTTCCTGGATGTCTGGCTCCTTATAACCACAGTACTGGGAGCTTTTCACGGTGGTCTAAGCTGTCATTACTGTGTGGAAAAAACAAGATGCGCTATATAAAAAGAAAAAAAAACTTTTTTCTAAAAATCATGACATAGATCAATGTCCATATATGATCTAAAAACGAAAAGAAAGTCCAGATCCCCAGTGAAGTGAAGGAAACAGAAAAATTAGTCCATAAGTGTTGATCTAAAGCTGTAGTGACGATCCAATGAAAAACCTCCACCATAAATCAAGATGTCTGCTTACCAGATGACCAGCGGTCTCTTAATTAAAAGAAGACCAAAGAAGGCGTGTAGACAAACACTATGGCAGTTGAATTGTAGAAAGACTGTATAACAAGTACACCTCCGTCTCAAGCCAATCGATGGAAAATTGGGGTCCCGGTAATCATGAAAGACACATAAGGGCCACAATAGTGTAATAACGTAGGTAACATTTATTAAAAGGAAGAAAAAAACGCACTTACATACAAACGATAAAAATAGGCATGTCAAATTTGGAGCTCCGGCCGGAAGCCAACCAAAAAGACCCGTCCAGGTAGGTAGGGAAAGGTGCAGTCAACGGGGGGTGATCCGATACGACACTCGTTCCGCCCGACCGGTTTCGCGAAAACTCGCTTCCTCATGGGGCACGGGTAACATACCGAATCACCCCCCTTAAATAACACAAAAATTAAAGTGGCCACTGGGCGTCATCGTACTCGCGTGAACGCGCATGCGCGCGCACCGGAAGCAATACAGGTCAGACCAAGTCTGACTCCAGTATGTCCTAGGCGCCAGTGCGCATGCGCCCGCGCTCAGCGGAGCCCAGGGTCGCAAAAACACGGGGAAATGACCGATCCGGATAAACAGGCATTGGATCTAAAGATCTTCAGCCGGATACCACGAAAACGGGGCCCGTGACTAGAGTATACCCGGCCCCAAGACCGCACCGTGACGATCGAGGTGACCTCCGCATCACATGACCGAGACGCCGAAAATCGGCGTCTCGGTCATGTGATGCGGAGGTCACCTCGATCGTCACGGTGCGGTCTTGGGGCCGGGTATACTCTAGTCACGGGCCCCGTTTTCGTGGTATCCGGCTGAAGATCTTTAGATCCAATGCCTGTTTATCCGGATCGGTCATTTCCCCGTGTTTTTGCGACCCTGGGCTCCGCTGAGCGCGGGCGCATGCGCACTGGCGCCTAGGACATACTGGAGTCAGACTTGGTCTGACCTGTATTGCTTCCGGTGCGCGCGCATGCGCGTTCACGCGAGTACGATGACGCCCAGTGGCCACTTTAATTTTTGTGTTATTTAAGGGGGGTGATTCGGTATGTTACCCGTGCCCCATGAGGAAGCGAGTTTTCGCGAAACCGGTCGGGCGGAACGAGTGTCGTATCGGATCACCCCCCGTTGACTGCACCTTTCCCTACCTACCTGGACGGGTCTTTTTGGTTGGCTTCCGGCCGGAGCTCCAAATTTGACATGCCTATTTTTATCGTTTGTATGTAAGTGCGTTTTTTTCTTCCTTTTAATAAATGTTACCTACGTTATTACACTATTGTGGCCCTTATGTGTCTTTCATGATTACCGGGACCCCAATTTTCCATCGATTGGCTTGAGACGGAGGTGTACTTGTTATACAGTCTTTCTACAATTCAACTGCCATAGTGTTTATCTACACGCCTTCTTTGGTCTTCTTTTAATTAAGAGACCGCTGGTCATCTGGTAAGCAGACATCTTGATTTATGGTGGAGGTTTTTCATTGGATCGTCACTACAGCTTTAGATCAACACTTATGGACTAATTTTTCTGTTTCCTTCACTTCACTGGGGATCTGGACTTTCTTTTCGTTTTTAGATCATATATGGACATTGATCTATGTCATGATTTTTAGAAAAAAGTTTTTTTTTCTTTTTATATAGCGCATCTTGTTTTTTCCATTTTATGTTATTACTGTACAATATTTACAGGAAGGTGCTGCTTTTTCTACATTGATTTTGTTTACATATGTGTATTTTTTTATGAGCATTAGTTTGTTCATTTTTATATGTATTAGCGCAGTTGCTCCCACAATTTTTTCCTTGTCATTACTGTGTGTCTAAAACTCCTCAGAACCAATCAGATTAATTTAAAAAACAAAACTCTGCCCTGGATTTGTTTGTTTTTGTTCTGTGGGTCTCTTTACTTCACAGAAACATGAAACCAGTTTAAAACCGAAAGTGAAACTAGAGGCACATTATATGATTGAATTTAATCTGTTTTTAATCATTTTTAAAAGGAACCGGTTAACTTTTATGTCTCTATACCCTGTAAACAGTCATTTCAGCAAAACATTTTTTTTCCTTTATAGTGACCCTTTAATCCATTAGAATAGAAATTTCAGCAAAAATGCTTTACGATTCGATTGGTTCCCCTTTTTAAGCCCATACATACTATGGGCACTTTGTTAATATGTGTGGTGGTTGGCACTTTGGGAACAGGCAGTGGGTCTGTCTTATCGTCAACAATATAATAGAGGTTAAAGGCATGTATGTAATGTAACTCATTTTGTGTAATTTTTTTTTTTTGCTTAGTTACAATTACCATGGTGACCTAGTTGTAGATTGCACATGTTCCAGTGTAATGTAAAGATTATTTTATGGATTTTTTTCCCCCCACTTCTCTTTAGGCAAGTAGTGATGTCAGTCTTTACACTGGCCTGAAAACAAAGGATGTTCCAGATCCTCCTCTGACAAAGCTGCCTAGGATTCCCACCATTCGGTTTCCTACAGGTATTAGAACTTTGCATTATATGATTTCTGGATCTTCCCTGCATAAACCTAATGCATTTATTTCAGAAGTGATATTGTATTTAGATACTTGACTAATGCCCTATCATCCAAAGGGGTGGCAATTTTACAGGATTAGTAAGAATTATTCTTGGCAGATACAGGACAATTAAGTCACCATCCAATAGATACGAGATACAATCTTAGATTGTAGTGACTGAACCTTTTCTGTAACTCTGATTGTTACAAGGTGGTTTCCGTCTATCTCGGTCTTAAATTTTCCATTTAGTTCAGGTTTTGAAGAGTAAAGCAGTAATGAGTCGCTCTTGTAGATGCAAACTAAACCTCCAAGATGTGGAGAGTAAGGATGGGCGAACAGTTCGATTTGAGCATGAGTTCGGGCCATACATTTGCCTGTTTGGCCACTCGCCAGTAAATAAATAAAAGAAGAAATGGAGTAGGAACCCCACTCCAAATAAGAGCTAGGTCAGCAAAGTGGGGGGGGGGTCACACTTGAGTGAGCACGCTCCCCCCCCCCATCCTCAACCGTACCAGGCCACATGCTCTCAACATGGGAGGCATGTGCTTTGGGGCCAGGAGGGCTCTGCCCCCCCCCCGCCCAAAAGCACCTTGGGGTCTCTTCCTGACAACCCTGGAATGTGGGTGTTGTATCCCGAATTCCGCCCCCCCCCCCCATGTGGATGGTTATCGGGTACATTGTATCCATGCAAAAAAAAAGTGTATAGAAGTAATAACCACACAAGACAGTGTTTGACCAATCCCATGATGTCAGAAGAGGGCGGTGCCTCTGGGTAATGTAACCAGGTGGGTCCATTCCTTGCCTATGTAAGAAATGTCAAAGTGCAGAGCGGGCATACAGCGGGAGGCGTTCATTTTTTTTTTTTTTTGCAGTTTAGGCATCGTCAAAATCGCTGCGCCTGAAAAAAACTAGATTAAAAAAAATAATTAATTGATGCATGTCCCTCAGGAAAGTACCCAGAGCCTCATAGATCTCTTTTATGGACAATTGGATAAATTGTCACATGGACACATTTCCCCTGTTCGTGAGTTCTGCTGCGAACCGGACAGGAGGGGGATTTGGCCCATCCCTAGTGGAGAGTAATGCTGGTACCTCGGTTTTAGGTTTTATTGATGAAATCCAGTAGATTGTCATTCAACCCCGTAGACTCCATACATTTCCATAACAGTATTTTAGGTGGACCTCCATCAGTTCACCTGTATTCAGATAAATGTTGAGTTTGCCATGGCCTACCTGTTCATGAATGTACAACTGTATCTACATGCCTACGAGAAAAGGGACAATCGACTTAAATCTCCTGTCCTTTATTTTTTTATTTTTTTATTAATGAGTTTAATTAGTCTGGTCTCTATTGCATTTTTATTTATCTTTTTTGTTTAGATGAATTACCCCGGCCAGCTGTCATTGGACTAGGAGGGAGCAATGGATCATATGTTGACAGTACTACGGCCATAAAGGAAATTCTAGCTTCTGTTTTAAAAATTCCAAGCACTGCAAAATCCACATTAACTGTGAATACCAATATCCAGGACAGTGATGCGGAGAACTGGGGGGAAAGCAGCAATGATGATTCAGACAGTGATTCCGAATGTGCCCCGTTAAGTTCCTCTTCGCAACATGACATTCGATTAACTAGACACAAAGCATCATGGGATAACTCCAAGTCAGACTCTCCTGTAACTTTTGCAGTGGAGTCAACCACTTCCTCACATAATGATCCCATTACGAGCTCAAAGACTAGTGATACTAAAATAGAACTTTCACCTTTCCTGAAATGTGACCAATGTGCAGAAGTACTTTTAACTGGATCCAGTGCCTCACAACCGAATTTCACTTTGAACGCCCAAAAAGACAGGCGCTTCTCTTCACCTAATCTTTCCAGTCTGACTTTAAATTTGAATCATAATTCACATGATCCTCCATCAGAAAAAGACTGTATACCCTTACTTACAGCCACAGTGGACACTGATACCTGTGCTGTAGAAGAGAGCAAAACTTTCCACCGTAGGTCAAAGTCCTATTCCAGCATTCCTAAAGGTAACTTGTGCTTTTTGCACACAATCTTGGTGTTTTGGTTATAGAATTTCTGTGTTGCATACAATGTAGTGAAACCTTGATGGCATTGCTTCCACTTGCTTGCTTTTTGTAATGCTTTCCTGTGTTTGTTTTTTTGCATTTAAAAAATCTATTATGCTAGTGTTTCCTTTTTGAGGTCACTTCCTGTTTCTTCCCCTGGCTTAGTTTGGTGTGTGGATAAGTTAAGTGCAAAGGATGTCTCCCCTAACAGGCAGTGTGTGTGTGTGTGTGTGTGTGTGTGTGTGTTTTTCCTCTGGATAGGGTGGGGAAAGGTTAAAGCCCAAAATCATTGCAGTTGCCCCCTAGCTGCAAGGTTTTATGCATGAATGTAAAAAGCCTTGTGTGCAGCCCCCCCCCCCCCCCACTCCACTAATCCTTACCGTATCTCCCATTGAACCAGCAATGTGCACGAAAACATTGGCTCTCCAGGGACTTGCACTCCTTATTGGCCGAGGCAGAAGCCATTGGCAGGGGCAAAGCAGCTGCTCTGGAGTTTGCCTGCTTGGGTGCCCCACAGCAAGCTGCTTGTTGTGGGGGCACTCTGCAGGTGGGAGTGGCCAGGAGCGCCAGCGGGGGAATCCAAGAAGTGGAGGATCAATGCTGCTTTGTGAAAAACCATTGCACACAGCAGGTAAGTGTGACGTGTATGTTTTTAAAAAAAAAAAAACCTTTATCACGGTAAATGCTTGTTAAGTCTCGGGCAAATGAAAAGACCTTCATCGCCTACCTTAACCCTGCTCCAGGGCATGGTGTTCCGCTCCCTGTGGCACTGTAGGTGCTCCTTCGGCATCCATGCTTATAATGCAGGGCTAAGGGCTATTAACCCTGCATTGTGCATGGAGGAGGTAGTTGTACGACTGCTGCTTGAGAGGAGGCCACGTGAGCCTTTTTTTTTTTTTTTTTTTTAAGTGCTGGGGTTGACCTTGCTGGGATGAGGGCAGGATACGTATTTTACACTATTGGGGGGAAAAACAAACATTTAACCTTTTTCATTGTGGGGGTCCCGCTGCAAGGTGTGTGTGTGTGTTCCCCCATACCCAGAGTTGGACTTTTTTAAACTTTTGTCAAGTTTATTATTGCTGCTGAGATTTCTCTTTTCTGTTTTATGTCATTGGAACCGGGATTAAGAGGATGCTTCTCTACTGCAGATAAGGAAATGTCCCTGAACAAACTGGGATAACTCGGGTTTGATCATTTTCGCTGGGGGATTTCCCTCCCCATCTATTCCATTGACAAAAAAATTTAAACACAAACTCCTATCATTTAGGGCACTTCTTTACATCTGCTAAGAAAAATTCAACAAAAATGGGTGTTGGGGGTGACACAGTACTGTCGGAGCATGCAGGATTTCGCCAGCAGAGCAGCTTTAGCAAACAAAGGGGTATGCTTCTGTATAAAAAATGGCACACTATAATCAAATAACAGTAGGTAACCTAGTAGGACTTCTTCTTCCTCTTCTATAAGGCCCATACACCTTTTTTGCATTGTGGGCACATACACATTACCGCAGCATTCAGCGACACATGTTACTTGTCATGTTCAAAATTGCAAGGCCTGCAGTGAGGTCCTAATAAGCAATGTTTAGAGAGGGACAGATTTATAATAACTGGAGGATTGCAAATATAGGAAACATCCCTATTCAAAATCAGCTACTTGCCAAGCTAGAATAATCTTTGTGCTATAGCTGTTCTACAAGTTTCTTACATTCCAGAAGAACCAGTAGGACCGCATTAGTTTTAAGACTGTTTACAGCTTGCTTTTGAAAAGCGGATGCTATTCTTTGGTGATGTTGTGGTGTAAGTTTTTAAAATAACAATAAATGAAGGAACAACTCCCTCTATTCATGTTTCATAATTTGATCTAGATTGACTGCTGGGATGAGAAATCTCCCCCTGATGTTTGAAATAATTGTGTACGTTAAATACCTGTTGCATAGCTGGGCAATTCGATCAGACTCCACTGACAATTGACCAGCCAAGCAGGAAGCAAGATCTTAAAGTGTTGGTAAACCCCTAAAATGAACAAAGCATATCCCTCTGTAGTATGCACTTGCCTCAGTTCAAACCAATTAGTGATTTTTGTCTGCTTTTGTCTTCCATCTGTCTAAATCACTTCTAACTGGTTATGTCAATACCACATAATCCTGGGAGATGCCCCTCCAAGCACACACAAGGTGTGTGTGTGTGTGTGTGTGTGTGTGTGTGTGTGTGTGTGACATCAGATCTCAGAGAAAATGGTCTTTAATCTGTTTATATTGAACTGCTTTAGAGATGAGGACTGCGGATAAACGGGTACCGCTAGATTTGTTTAATCTGTGCATGGCCTTAGGATAGTCACTTCAGTGGGTATATGTGTAGGGTTTACAACCAGTTTAAGAAAATTTCAGTAGGGAGCCAAGCGCAGAAAATAAACCAAGGAGCCAAAGTAATTATAAAAGTCACACTGGGCCGCTGCTACTGCACTCAAATGACCAAATGAGAAACTGACAAAAACAGAATTGGGAAGCACAGATCCAAGAGGTGGCAAGGAATTAATTGGAGGTGGAATTCATGTGAAATTTAAAACTGTTAATTGCTGATAACATGTAACCAATACACAGTACAAATGGGAAACTTCAGAATGGCCAAACTCACTGGTGCCAGCAATGGTGGTGGAGAAATGGCTGCCCTGCTTCCGAGTGGCTGTGGACAGGGGGGAGCTGCACACCAATAATGGGAAGCCTGAAAACGCTTTCCAACAGCTGGTAGTGGTGACCATAACCAAAGCTAGGCTACATCAGGAAGGGGAAAGGCTGGATCCAGATCCAGGAAGCACAATCACTGTATAACCAGCAGCGGCAGGTGAGACCAGAGATGGATGCTTGAGGGGCAGCGGGTATGAGGTTGAGCTCAAAGGTGTCTGGACACCACAGGACTCCTCCCTGGCCACGTCACACGCTCCGACTGCAGGCAGACATTATTAAGGCCTAATGGTTCAGAGAAGGGGATGTGATGAGTATCACGGCAGGTGCTGGAGCTTAAGCGGTATACGATTACAATCCAATTGATTCTTGCTACCTCTTGGATCGTGCTTCCCAATTCTGTTTTTGTCCGTTTCTCATTTGGTCATTTGAGTGCGGTAGCAGCGGTCCAGTGTGACTTTTTTATAATTTGGCTCCTTGGTTTATTTTCTGTGCTTGGCTCCCTGCTGGTATTTTCATAACTTTTTTTGACCCTTTTCCATGGCTGCGAATTGTACACCTTGGTTTCCCCAGATTGGCCATTACTAACCTGGAAATGAATGCCATTTTTTTGTTTTAAGCCATCATTGAGCGTGATTTAAGAGACTATAAAGCAGGTAAAATATTTCAGTGGAGTCGATCCACTGGGTCTAATTTGTCAAATACACATTTGGTAAGTAACAACAATAGGCTTGTTGGTGGTAACCACTCCCAACAAACACTCTACTGTTTTTGTTGCTTTTATTATTCATAAAAAAGGTAATAAACATAAAAAAAATCTGACAAATTCTAAGCTTGTATGTCCACTATTGGTCAGCCTGTGGGGATTAATACACCTTCCTTCATTTCTAATATGGATTTGACTCCAACTGGTATACTGAGTTTGCCCATGTCCTCTGGGCCTACACCTTTCCAATGATTTGGTTCCCATCGCTGTCCCTTTTCCAACTAGTGTTGTAGACACCTCAGGGCCATCTTGCCCTGGCCCAGTTATTGATCACACCAATATTGTATCCGTCCCTCTTCCCATTACTAATTGGTTTAGTCCTCTTGCCAGTATTTCTGAGGATTTAGAGCCAGCTACTTCTTCTCCAATCCTTTTCACAGCAACAGTGTCTTCCTCCACATGTGTTGGGGCTTCCAATATTCTCAGTGAGGACCCTTCTTCTTCTTGGTACTGTCCCCACTACCCCTCTGGAAGGAAAAAGAAAACTCGTAGAGGTAGACATGGGGCAGAGCGCAGCGCTCGCACATCTCTACCAACAAAGCTGAGGACTTTTTAAACCTTCAACCATCACCTGAAATCGGCACTGTACATCAGCCGAGCCTCCTCCTCCGGCAGCCATCTTGGAGGCGGGGCTTAGGCCACATGACCCTGCTGTGAGAGCAAAGGGGCGTGGCCTCTATCCAGCCAGGACTTATCTGGGCAGAGCGCAGCGCTCGCTGCAGCGGGTGCGCACCTTGGTCGCCATCGGTGGGGGCCTTTGTCTTTTTCTCTCTTTAACATCAATAACACCAACTCTAACATGACACTCACAGATCTTCCATCAACAGGTAAGGGTATACGATTGTGTTACTCACGTGCAGAGCTTTTTTCCTGGGAACAATCTCAAATCCCTCCCTTAATTGATATCCATGCTCTTTGCTTATCCCATACTGCAAAAATTGCTCCGGCCCCCACCATCACGGACCGGCCACATCTACATCGGGAAAGACAGAAAAAAATGGTTAAGCCCTGCTCAATTGAGTCTATTCATGCCCGATCTGCAGTAAAGCACTGCGATGAAATTCACAATGTGCTGCTAAATTCTGGTGCTCATATAATGGGAGTTAGAAACCTGGTTCCAGGACAGCTCAAAATCAATCTGACGAATTACTACCCAGCAACTACAACATCATGACCAAGAATAGACAAACTAAAAAACGTGGAGGCATATGCATTATTCACGACACTAATTTGATTTGCCAAGAAATCTCCTTCTCCCTATAATACCTTTGAACACCTAGCAGCGAAATGCTTAGTGAATGATAATGCAGCATTCACATTAGCAATCATCTATAGGCCTCCTGGCCCTCTGGCCCAATTTCTCTCTGATTTTTGCTGATTTCTCTATGCAACTTTTCATTGATTTCCAATCATGTAGTGATTCAAGGTGATCTAAACCTATGGCTAGACGATGTACGGAACCAGGATGCTCAAGATCTCCTGGATGACATGCAGGCTTTACATTTCACCCAGCATATCAAGGAACCCACTCATATCAAGGGCCACACTTTAGATGCCCTTTTCCTATATGGTCTTAACATTTCAAAAGTGACGATACAAAAAATTGTGTGGTCAGATCATTTTTTGATTTCGTATGTTCTTCCCGACTTTGCTCTCAAAAGAATACAGGCGGGTAATAACATGCGCAAGTCAATTCCATTTCGAAAACTTAAACCTGTGAACTGTGATGAATTCAAGAACTGCTATATTAAAACCGACAATGAGACCTGAGGAGAATAAGCTTGTTGACGATCTCGAAGAAGGTGTTCTCCAATTTAGAGCGTGCCTTGGACGATTTTGAATCTAGGCTCAAAAAATCATTGAACAAAGTGCCGCCCTTTCAGGTGGCTAACAACCGACCGAGATTACACAAATCCCAACCATGGTATACATCTAGCCTCCTCCCACTCAAAAAAAAGAGACGCTTCTTGGAGCGAAAATGGCTAAAATCTCAATGCAATTTGGACAAACAAGCCTACCGCATACATTGCAGAGGTTATGCCAAGGCAGTAAAAACGCTAAAGAGAACATATTCTAATACCAAAATTAGCGTTGCCCCTAATCAAACGGGAGAACTGTTCGCCATAGTCCGGGAGATTTTTGAGCCAAAAAGATTCCACTCCAAGATTATGGCATCTCCACAACTGTGTAATGATATCCACCAGTCTTTCATTTCAAAAGTGGAGAAAATCCGTGCTCGATCCTCCTTAGCAACCCCCTGTGCAACAACAAAAGCCAAAACCACCCCGGAAAAACTACAGAAATTGTGCCTAGTGTCAGAGGAGGAAATCTGAGCTATTATCTCAAAACTGAAACCAACCAGTTATCCTGATGATCCTTGCCCTGCCTGGTTCATTCAGAAGCATGTAGACACTCTGGTTATTGACATATGCAGAGTAATTAATTTGTCCCTCTGCCTGGGTATAGTGCCTTCTAAATTCAAGAGGGCAATCATACTCCCATTATTGAAAAAAGTGTGCCTGGACCCCACGATACTTACCAATTACCGCCCCATTTATCTACTGCCTTTTCTATCTAAGGTCCTGGAGCAGGTTGTGTTTATCCAGCTGCAGGAGCAGTTTGAGTCACACGGTCTGTTCCATGACTGTCAGTCGGTATTTCGACCCGGTCGTGGTACGGAGATGTCTGCCCTAGATATGAGGGAATGTCTGCTGGGTGTACGCGATGCGGGGGGGTCCGCAGCCTTGGTGCTGCTGGACCTCTCTGCAGCGTTTGACACCATTGCCCATTCTATCCTTCTCTCTAGAATGCAATCCTTATTTGGCTGTGAGGACGCAGTGTTAAATTGGATTAGATCCTTCCTGTCCGAAAGAACGCACTCCATAAAAATGGAGTCGTACCGTTCAAACACCCAGTCATTGACCTGCGGGGTACCTCAGGGCTCTGCCCTTTCTCCCTTTAATTTTTAACTGCTATATGCGCCCACTTGCCAACCTCATTACCAGCTATGGCCTAGGCTGCCAGATCTATGCGGATGACACACAGATCTTGGCAGACCTTGCAAGTGGACCTAATATGCCTGAGCAGCTGAATTAGGGACTATTTAACATCCAACAATGGATGGACACAAACAGGCTAGGCCTTAACGCTGACAAAACTGAGCTTTTGCTGATCGGCCCACAGGCCAACTCTACCTTTTTTTTACCTGCCTGGCCATCCTCGTTTGGCCCTGCCCCAACTCCAGCTAAGCAGGTTAAAAATCTGGGTATCATTTTTGATGCTGAACTAAGCTTCGTACCTCACGCAAAATATTGCATAAAATCGGCCAACTATCATCTGCAATTATTACGGAAAATTAAGAACCTCTTCACTCGGCACAATCGTATGATCTTAGTTCATGGACTTATCCACTCTAGGTTAGATTGTTCTAACGTTTTCTTTCTAGGGCTCCCACAGAAGTGGATAAAACGATTGCAGATCACACAGAATCATGCTGCAAGACTAGTCACAAACTGCCCAAGGCGGAATCACATCTCCCCGGTGCTTAAGAATCTACACTGGCTCCCGATAGCAAAACGGGTTGAGTTCAAGGCACTCTGTCTGGTGTTTCGGGCCTACTGGCAACTAGGTCCGATGTACTTATCGAATGACACAACACTACTGTCCACCCAGAGAGCTTCGTTCGAATGACGCCCTGTTAGCGATTATCCAATCTAGTCGATCAGCTTCAAAAGGTAGACTCCGGCTCCAAACACTGGGGAATTCTCTTTGGAACCAGCTTCCTCATCAGCTCCGAGCATCCTCCTCCTTGATGGCCTTCCGTAAGGGCTTGAAAACACTACTTTTTTCACAAGCCTACGGATAGTCATTTGGCCTTCCAATCCCTTAGCAGGACGCTGCCTTAATCCCAGGCTGCGGTCCATGGTCAGGGAGTAGGGATAGGCTATTTGTGCCCTGCCACCCCCCCCCTTCCCCTCCCTTTTTATAATTCTGTTTATTTCTTGTCTGTTCCCCTCTTTTTACTTAAATGTCCTAGTTTCTTCTTTTTGCTCCTGGGAACTGGATACCCCCCAGCTTGTTGGTAAGCGCTTAGACGCGAGTTTCACAACTCGCATTCAGCGCTCTATAAGCATTTAATCCAAGACGACGGCAGACTAACAAAAAAGACAGGAAAGATCAGATTCCCTTCGAAGTACTATTCAAATTTACAATCTGTCTTCTCACATCCTTGATGATGCCTAAACTACCCTACTCGGGAAGGGATTACGTTTTGCCCCATGTATATCTGCTAACAAATTTGGTCTGTTTAAGGATCTCAATCGTTTCATTAGAAACTTGACAGTGAAGCGCCATTATGCCAAAAATACTCCAACCATTGTTGCGCCTCAGGAGTCAAATAGATCCTGCTTTGAACTTTATTATAGGGTCTCCTTCTGAGGATGCCCTAACCCTCCAGAATTCTGGGAATTCTAGGAGGGCCATACTGATAGCCAGCCTTTAGAAGCATTTTTTGATCCTCCTCTGGAACATACACATTTTTGCTCCCATCTCTACATTTTACCCTTCACAATCCAAGGGACCATATATTGATACATTTTATCAAGTAGTCTATAGGGATCTGATACAGATGTGTAATGAGCGGTCACACCCTACACCAAACCTCACCCAGGCAGAACGCCAGGCATTAAGCTTGTTGGAGAACAATTCGAGTCACTATCAAACAAGCTGATAAGGGAGGCAGCCTACGTGTACAAAACCTTTAGGCTACTTGCTGATACAATACCTACAAGATACTGCCTAGAGATCCCCTTCCTGAATTCCAACTTGACCTGAGAGACTTGGTTGATGAGGTTTTAACGAAGAGGGAACGACTCTTCCTTCTACCGACACTATGTGGTACTCCCTATTTCTATCATTTGCCAAAAGTGTCCCCAGGAAGACCAATCGTGGCTGGCACTAACAGTTTTTTACTTCCAGATTGTCCCACTACATTGTTTTTTTGCAGCCAATTGTTCATCAATTACCTTCATACATTAGGGACTCTGGACACATTATTGAAATATTAAATGAGTATAGGTGGGAGTATCAATACCAATGGACATCCCTTGACGTGTGCCCCTTGTACAACTTAATTTAACATGAAGTTGGAATAAGGGCACTTGGTCACTTCCTATGTACTGAGCCACCAATGAACTTGCTACAGGCGGAATTTCTGGTGGACAGTACCAAATTTTGCTTGGAGCATAATTTTGTTTTCCAGGATAAAATTTATCTTTAAACCAGGGGCACAGCAGTGGGAGCCAGCTTCGCTCCATGTTATGCCAATAGAACAGTGGGGTTGTGGGAACAACTTTGTTTGGCATAACCATCCCTTCTCAGAGCACATCGTCTTTTATGGTCAATATATTGACCATGTGCTTCTAATTTGGGGTGGTACTAAAGATCTTTTTCTGTCCTTTGTGAAGCCTTGTAACGTGAACGATCTGGGTCTTGGCTTCACATATGTTGTCGGTCCAGACCGTTTGATTTTTTTGGGACCTAGAATTCTTCCATGATGCTGGCACAATACATACTAAGAACCATTACAAGCTGGTGACAGGCAACTCTTCATTTTGAGTTGCCACCACCCGCCCTGGAAAGGAACATGCCTTAGGGCCAAAAGCATACTAAGGACTACACATTCCTGAGCCAAATCATGACCAAAAAATTCAAGAAAAAGGGGTATCATTGTTCTTTCAGAGGACTTTACATCCGGTGCGGATGGTTGTCCCAAACGTAAACACAACACTCCATCCCAACAGAGTGCTAGATTTATCACAGGATTTAATAACTATAGAAACATCACTAAGGTCATGAACAAACATCGGCATATTCTCCAAGCTGACCTGAATTTGGGTCCTCTTCTCCCAGAGGTACCCCAAGTTGTTTTTAGAAGGGCCCGTACTTTGAAAAACATGGTTATTCCGAGCATCTCCAAAAATCTGTGTGAAAAACCGACTGATATTGGAGGTTATTTTGACAGGCGTGTTGGCATATTCCAATGTAAAAAGAGGGCTGTCTAACCTGCCAGTCCATCCCCCCCCCCCCCCCCCATGGCCACCCTTCCATTACATATAGGGCGGGTAAAGATTATGTCATTGGACAGTTTATCACTTGTTTGTAGACTAGGTGCTCAAATGTTCATGTAATCTGTTATATGTAGGCCGGACCATACGCACATTGTGCACTAGGGTAGGCAGACATCGCAGATTTATACAGAAAGGCCTGGTCCAACATAGTGTGCCAAGACATTTCTCTCGACATCATGCAAGAGATTTCAAGGCACTGACAGTGCTAACGATTGAACATTTTCCCAAGGGGTCCCTTACAGATGACGAGAGATTCTTGTTATTATGCAAAAGGAAAACCATGTGGATTTTATAAATTAAATTCTCTCGCCCCATGGGTTAAATGAGGAGTTGGATACCCATACCCCCATTGATTCATAACTTATAAGTTGTTATAAACCTGCTGGTCCTCTGTTTGCATAGTTTTCAAGGATTGTATTGTTTTGTATCTAATCTTTCCCAAATCGCCTTTCAGGACAACCTTGGAGAGAGCGCAGCTCCGCCTCTTTTTCCAGGAAACACATGCATCCTTTAAATCCCTCCTCTTCCACCATGGCTTCAGTTAGGTTTCCTCCGCCATGGTGTAAACGCATACTAGAACCATGGAGCTGCACTCTCTCCAAGGTTGGAGGGTACAGGCTTGCTTTTCTTTGGTTTAAGTGACCATCCCAGCCCCCCCCCCCCCACCTTAAGCTGGTGGTGTTCCGGAGTCCCCAGGCTCTCCAGCTCATGGGATGGAAAGGACCCACAGGAGGCGCAGTGTCTATGTACTTGGGATCCGCTGGCATGGGTCTGGTGGCTGGGAGGGTGCTGCTGTTGGTCAGTGGCATGTCCTGCATGTCGATTCCGGGTCCCGGCCGGCGGGTGACATGTCCAGTGATGCGGCTTCCTGTGGGGGCGTGGCACTCCTGGTTCCAAACGCAGAGACTTTTAAACGGCGCTTCCGACCCTTGTTAATGACAGCAGAAACTGGGAACATTTAAAAACCTAGTGGGTTTTCTCCGCACCCCGCTGCGTTCTCTGCCAATATGGAGGAGAGACTGACGGCAATGGCGGAAGCAGGCGCTGCAAGCATCGGTCAGACCCAGGTAAGAGGGGTACAGTGGTGCCTTTATTCTGATCCTTTTGGGCTTGTTTGGTTGTTTTTTTTTTTGGTGGCTCCTCCCTGCAGGGAGCCTGTGGCTGCTTGGTCAGAGGTTACTTCATTCTGACTATGCAGTATGGATTGGGTGGTTGCCAGTGGCGGTTCGTCCATAAAGGGCGCTGGAGCGCCGCCCCCTCTGGTTCTCGCCCGCCACTGAGTCTAATAACATACATTCATGCATTGCATGAATGTATGTTATTGTTATTGTTGCCAGCTGCCAGTTGCCATCAGAGATGGCCGTAACTTAAGCACCGGCCACCTGAATAACAGCAGCTGGTTGGCTGTGCGAAAGTGCCTATCGGAGCCAGAGGCAAATCTAGAACCAACACGGGAGATGAGGTTTCTGGGATATACCATTAAATTCAGTGCTTCAAAAAGTTTTTCTGCCACAAGAAAAGTTGGAAAAGATCTATTCTGCGGTGAGTCGGATTCGGACAAACCTCTTGATTTCAATTTGATCAGCCATGGCAGTGTTGGGTCTTCTCATGGCTTTGATCCCAGCTGTACTTAGTGGGCCCGATTGCATTTCAGACCCCTACAGATAAACATCTTGCAAGTCTGGTCACACCACAGAAGTCTCTGGAAAAACGTTTCAGATTGACCTCGAACGTAAAACGGGCACTCTGATGGTGGAGAGACTCAACCAATCTGACAAAAAGTCTCTCCTGGGTTTTTTGCTCTAGACAAAAGTAACAGATGCAAGTTCCTGGGGTTGGGGAGCCCACCTGGATGGTCAAACTGCACAAGGGACTTGGTCCAAAGCGGAAGCCAGAAGAAAATTATCAAACTGGTGGGAACTAAAAGCCATCTTTCTGGGTCTCCTTGCTTTTCAACAAGCAGTAAAGGGACATCACATACAGGTTCTTCCCGGACAATACGACCACAGTAGCTTATGTGCTCAAGCAAGGGGGAACCAGGAGCAGAGGTCTCCTGGAACTAGCCAGTGAGTTATTGTCCTGGGCGGAGCTAAATGTGACCATTATCGGCAGTCCATCTAAAAGAATGCTAGCAGACCTAAGCAGAAGAATGCGTGGGGGCAACCAAGTAGATCAGTTTGCCAGCCAGCAAAATTCAAAGATTCAGCATTTTTTCTCTCTCCACCAAGGGGACCGGGCTGTATGCATAGACGCTCTAGCACACCCGTGGCATTACCAGCTGTGCTACGCTCCCCCCCCCCCCTTCTACTGATTCCGTTAGTCCTAAGGAAGTTCAGGGAAGAAAATACCAATATATGATCCTGATCACTCCCTTCTGGCCAAAAAAACACATACTCCGTGTGGGGACGGGGGCACCTTAATTTTTTTTTTTTGGGGGGTTGATTTTATTTTTTACACTCTCTCCCTTTTAAAAAAAATAAAATAAAAATTTGTGTGTGTGTGTGACTTATTTTTATCACTTTTTATTCCTATTACAAGGGATGTAAACATCCCTTGTAATAGGAATGGGGCATGACAGGTCCTCTTTACAGCAAGATCTAGGGTCTATACTTCCCCAGATCTTGCCTCCTAGCTTGGAAAGACTGAGATCATAAAAACCAATCTCGGCCCTTCCAGTCGAATACACGGCAGTGTTTAAAACTGCCGAGGCCAGACGTGACTTAATGTCTCACCTGGCCTCCGAAGGTCATAGAGACTTCCTGGGATCATCTGGTCTGCTGTATTCTCTATGGTGAACTTCTACCGCCTATGAATGAATGAATGAAAAACTTATAAAGCGCGGCGCATGCGAACTGAATCGCTTCTGGGCGCTAGTTGTTCGTGTCTCATCACATCAAAAGAGCAGAGTTTTGATCTGTCTTCTGAAAGTCAGGTGGTTTTCCTCCAACCGAATACTGGTTGGTAAAGCGTTCCATAGTCTAGGATTCCTTTTCCGGCTCGCCGATAGAAGCATTGGAGGGGAGGGTGTCACCTCCCACTGCCTGTAAAAACAATCAAGCGGCTTAACGGTCGCTATGATTGTTTTTGCAGTGCAGGGATTCGCTGGCGGAAAAGATTATCTGAATGATGCTTGTAGCTGAATGGAAGTGACATTTTGTTTTTCGTTGCTGCCATCTTGCTACACCTCGCACCCATCCATAGTAAGGATACACCAAGAAGGGGGTAAGCGGACATCTTGTTACACCCAAGGGAGTTTTTGCATTTTAAATTTTTTTATTTTTTTTAACAGTAAAATGAAATACAGTATTTGCACATCCGGCATACTGTTTAGATCGGGGGGTCTCAAACTGGTGGCCATCCAGCTGTTGCGAAACTAAGTCCCATAATGCAAGGGACTTGTAGTTTTGCAACAGCTGGAGGGCCACCAGTTTGAGACCCCTGGTTTAGATGTTGAATTTTAAAAGCTGCGGCAAGCCTGCTGATCTTTCAGGTTTGTCAATCCTGACAGAAGTTCGCTGCTTTTAAAAAAAAAAAAAAAACATCTAGACGGTAACACAAAGTTGTAAGTATCGTATTTCACTATATAACTACAGTTTACTGTTAATGTGTAAAATGCAAAACTCCTGTGGGTGTAACAAGATGTCCGCTTGCCCCCTTCTCAGTATATCTTTACTAAGGACGAATGCCGGGTGTAGCAAGATTGCGGCGACAAAACGTCACTTCTGTTACACTTTCTGACGGGTCGCCTAATCTGATGACACGGGCATCGTTCAGATATCTCCACTTAAAGCCCAGGACGTCATATGATGCACTGCATTATGGAAGTGGTTTTAAAATGCAAATACATTTATAACTTTAAAATACTGTTTTTTTTTTTTTTTTTTTTGTGTTCTGTTTCTCATTGTTGAAATAGACTGTTTATTTATGTTGTCAGTGGGCGAATGTACAAAAACAGCAGGGGATCAAATACTTTTTTCCCCTCCACTGTACACAAAGATATTGAGAAGATGGAACGAGTCTAGAGACTGGTAACAAAAATGGTGAAAGGTCTGGGGGATAAAACGTATTGAGAGAGACTTCAGAAACTTTATATGCACAGTCTGGAGGAAAGAAAGCAAAGGGATGACATGGTTGAAACCTTTACAAGCATCAAGGGGTGAATAGGGGTTCAGAAGAGAAGATTTTTTTAAATGAAACCGAAATCAAGAACATGGGGACATGACCTCAAACTAACTGGAGGAAAGTTCAAAACTACTTTTTCAAGTAAAATACTTTCTAAATAGTTGCTGATTGGAATAAACTTCCAGCAGAGCTAGTAACCCAGTCAACAAATGGCTTCAAACATGCTTGGGACAAAGCTAGATCTATATTTCAACAAAGTTGACAAAAAACCCTGTGTGTGTTTACAAAAATAAAATAAAAAAAGTCCAACTTGATGCGCTACTACTAATGGGGAATCTTTTGAATAAGGTGTTGGCTTAACCTCCCAACAGTTGAATACTATAAGATCATTCAGTAACTTTACCTTGTTGCATCTTGCATTTGTTTTTTTCAGCAGCTGAGAATTTGACTTCAAGCACAGAACTCCATGACACTGCTGAAAATCTCTTTGAACCAGCTGTAAACTTGGAGAAAGTAAGAAAGAAATTGTCTTGAATTTGTCTGTTTTTTTTTTTTCTGTCCATAGAGTGTGAGATTAAAAATATTGGAAGCCACATTTGGCATGGTTTTTTTCTTTTTTTTTCTTTTTTGAGGCATCCTCTCAGGGGTTGGTGGCGCCTGAAGAAAGTTCACCTGTCCCCCCTCCCTGCAATGTTCTAGGGCCTGTGACTTGTCCCAGAAGATTGCCTGGCCATTTAAAGCATGCAGAGCGGCTCGTGCATGCCCAGCTGTGAAGCCACAGCCCATCGCTCGCAGTAGTGATGCCGGCATTGCAGAGAAGAGTGGGGCATCGCTGGACCATGGGACAGGGGTGTCCCTGATTTATTAAGTCAGCAGCTGAAATTGTTGTAGCTGCTGACTTTTAAATTGGTTGAACTGCTTTAAGAACAGTCAGACAGGTTTTCTGTCACTGACCTAAACATAACGTCTTTGGCCAGACTGAGTGACCTGTCACTTCATGTCCGTGGGTCTCTTCCGACTTCTTCTCCATTCTCAGGCCTCTTCTCTGCGCTCTCCGGTTCTTCTCCTGCTATCCTGTGTCTTCTGCCAAACGACTTATATAGGCATGGGGACTGGTCACCAGGTGATGTAATCCGGCCGACCCCGCCCCTTATGACGCCACCGCCGGGGGCATGATGGGGTGGTGACGTAAGGGGCGGGGTCACTGGATGACATCACACGGTGACCCTGTCCATTGCCTATATAAGTCCTTGCACACACGGCATTACAGCAGGAGAGAGCGTTGCATCAACATCGGAAGAAGAGCAGCGGGAAGAGCTAGCAAAAGAGCAGAAGATGGCGGAGGAGCCCGGCAGAAGACATGGGCCAGCAGGAGAAAGACCGGAGAGCGCGGAGAAGAGGCCAGAGAGCGGAGAGGTCGGAAGAGACCCCCGGAGCTGCTTAATAAATAACTTAAAAATAGAACACACTACACAGGTTTTTAGACTTGTAGCACTACCCCCGAAGAAGCTGCTGTATATTTTTGGGCGGCATGTTGCCTCTATTTCTTCACCGTCCTGGGTATTAGATGAGAGCTGAAAAAGTTTATTGTCCACACCTTGCACTTCTTTTTCTAAGATTTATTTGCTGAACTTGATAGGAAGATAAAAGTGAATGAAGAGGTGGAAGGGTAAATGGGTTCAGGTGCGTAATTTCAATACGGAAACACTCCTGCATTCAGCGACACAGCTTTCGTCACCACTCTAGGCACAGTGGGTTTTGCGCAACCGGATAGGCCTCTCCCGCTAGCAGCCAGGGTAACACACGGAAAGACAATGGTACAGTCTCTGCCACAGACCTTCCCACTGATGGAGACACTTTTCGGTCCGGAATCCTCACAGTACAGGATTCGGCACCCGGATCTCTGAGTAACGTCTAGTAGAACTTGATACTGACAGGCGATCACCATCCAGCCTTTCAGTAAACAGTGCATCCTTCGATGAAGTTCAAGGCCTCTCGAGACACCAGCCTTGTGCTCGGTTCTCTCCAAGATAGGTCCTTCAAGCGCCTTTCTCCCTCAGGACAGACAGCACAGGATCACCTTCCAATGCGTATACCCAATCTGCTTACTGGGCCTAATCAGAAGATCACAACCCTGGACCAATGTGGTCCCGGAGCCAGGATTGCAGGAACACATACCCCCCGCCAGGATGGCCACACACCGGGGGGTGGTGGAATGACCGACTCGGGATACACTACCCCCAGTCCAGTGACGTCTGTCCCTAAGTACTCCTCCCCTGCATGCACAGTAGGACGGTCAACCCCACTGATTGGCTGCCGAGGGAGAATACTCAAATCACCCTGACCTAGCTGCTGCCACCCTTGGCCTGGAGTAACAACTACACCCCAGGCAAACAATAGTGGTCACTCGCAGCACAGCCATGGCTGGAACAGAAGCCAAATTTGCACAAATCACACATGTCTGAGTAAACTGTCAGACTTCCCTCTAAATTTACAACAGCGCTGGCTCAAAAAGAGAAGGCTGCTACAGACTTTTTTTTTTTTCAGGTGAATGGGTAGGATGTACCCCATATTTTTTCACATAGGGTGGGGGGCTGGGATCTGCATCCCCCTTATTAAAGGGGCTCCCAGATTCTGATAAGCCCCCCCGCCTGCAGACCCGACAACCAATGGCCAGGGTTGCCAGGAAGAGGCCCTTGTCCTCAACATGCTTTGAGGGCTTCGACAGCCATGCCGTTTACGGACGTTGGTTCTGTCTGGGATACCTCCAGCCGGGTAGTCGCAGGACGGGTAAGTAGTGGCCCCTTGCTCAGGTAAGTGATCTGGCTGGTGTTTTCCCTGGGGAGGTCGACTGAGGGTCCGCCCTGCTTTCCTCTCTCCCCTTCCTCTCCCCTTCCTCTCCCTCCTTCCCCCTGACTGAGTAGTGGCTGTGAAGGGGGGCCTCCTGGGTTTTCTTTATTACCACCGGGGCCCGTGTGTTGGGGGACTGTTACTCTGGGGGGTGCTGCTGTATTCTATGAGGTGATTTTTACCTCAGACGGCGGCCATCTTGGAAATCTCTTGGTCTCTTGTGACAGTTTTAGTGCTGTGAAACGCTGTGATTCTTCCCTGAGGTGACAGACACATAACAGCCAGCACATCAGAGCACACCTCAGGTTTTCAGCGCTCTCTGCAGCTGGGTGGGGTGGTGAGTACCAGGGGCCCCCATGCTCTGCAATAGCAGCAAGGAGGTGACCAGTGTTTTTTTTGTGTCCTGCCTTGCAGGGTGGGTGACTCAGCGCTGACACTATGGAACCTGAGCCAGGTCTCCCTCTCCAGCAATGCCTGAGTTAACCCTTAACGCCCCTTCCCCTGCCACATCTGTTATGTTGGCTGTCCTGGGTTTCTTGCCAGGTTTGAAGCAGCTAGTCCCCGTATGGGGGGTAAAAAGCACCCCCTCCCTGAGCCTGCTTCTGGGGATGTCTCTGACACAGAATCGCTGTTTTTTCTGGTTCTGTTATGTCAGAGACTGCGGGCTTAACCCTTATGGATAGTGAGGATGACTCTGCTGCAGTCAGTTGCTGGCAAGAATTTGTTGGAGCTCTTGTTTTTGCGGTGCGTGAGATTCTAAAAATTGAGGATGTGGCGGAGACACCTCCGTGTCGGTACCTTTTGGGGTTCCGCAGACCGTCACGCGCCGCTGAAGTGTTTCCTTGTGTTCCTTATTTGGACAATATGTTATACAAGGAATGGGATGCACCGCAAAAAGTTTGTCAAACTTTGCAAACCGTTACCCCCTTGAGGGGGGCTTTAAAAAAAAAAAAAGTAGGTCTCTCCTCCGCCAGTGGACCCCCCTGTGTCCAGACTGCGCAAGGCCACCACGTTGCTTGTGGAAGGGGCTCCTGCATTTCAGGATGCCGCTGATAGAGTGGAGGCCGTGGCCCGCTCCCTATTCACGGTGGTGGGTTCGGCGGTGAGGCCGGCTCTGGCCGGGGCCCTGGTCAGGCCCCGACTAAAAGGGCGAAGCTCCTGCTGCAGGAGCTGGAAGAAGGGGCTTCCGAATCCTCTAGGGACCTGGCTAAACGATTGGTTCAGGGTCAGAATTTTCTCTGCGAGGCCGTCATGGATACGATCCGGGGCTTCCGTCTATGCAGTGGTTCTGCGCCGCCTTGTGTGGCTGAAGAGCTGGTCTGCAGACTAGTCCTCTAAGGAGGCCTTGGTGATGGCCTTTAAGGGTGAACGGTCCTTTTGGGACTTCCCTGAATGGCATCATTGAGGATGCCACGGGTGGTAAGCGCATGCTGTTCCCACAGTCTGGGAAGGGCTAGGGACCTCGCCCTGTGCAAGGACCCTCCTTGCCTACCGCCGAGCGTTTTTTTCGCCCGCCCTGTGCGGTGGGGGTAGGTTTACATGGTTCTTGAATCCCCGCTGCGGGGTAGCAGCGCACCTGATACCGCATGCCTAACAAGTCTGCGGACATACCTGCTTCCGCCTGAAGGTCTGCTCCCGCCCGTGTCTCGGGTGGGAGACTGGCTTCGCATTGCGAAGTGTTTTCCTTGGGGTACAAGATTGAGTTTCTCTCTTGTCTGCCAAAAAGGTTTTTTCCCTCCGGCCTCTGGCCTCCTCCGGTTCGCCGGTTAGCTCTGTCAGGGGCTGTCCAGGATCTTCTGGTCAGGGGAGTGATTGTGCGAGTTCCCTCGTTGGAGCGGTCTCGGGGTTTTACTCCATTCTGTTTGTGTCCCCACGGAGGATGGGGCCCGGTCAATCCTGGGCCTCAAATCCCTCGTTTGTTTTGTCAAGGTGCAAACTTTCAGGTGGTGTCGATTCGCTTGGTAATAGCGGCACTCCATCAGGGGGATTTTCTGGCATCCTTGGCCGTCATGAACGTGTACCTGCATGTTCGCATATCCTCAAAGCACCGGAGATTCTGTGCTTTGCGGTCGGGGGGGACCATTTTCAGTTGGTGTCCTTCCCATTCGGCGGGTTTTCGCCAAGGTGCTCGTCCCGATACTGGCCCGGCTGTGACAGCGGAGGTTTGTTATCATGGGATGTCTGGACGACATCCTCCTACGAGCGTCTTCGAGCTCTGCATTGGTGGAGCCGTGTCTTTCACGTGTCAGGCTCTCCGAGTGTTCGGCTGGTTTCTGGATTGTCCTGAAATCAGGGTTGATTCCGTCTCAGGGACTGGAATACATGGGACTAGTCCTGGATTCCGCCGGGGCGGAAGTGTTTTTCACCTAACGGAAAAACTTCAGACTCTGCTATCTGCTGTGCAGCAGTTGCCAACCCAGAAGCGGTCATCTCTGCGATTCTGCAGGAAGGTTCTGGGTCCGTTGGTGGCCTCTTTCGAGGCGGTTCCGTATGTCCAATTCCACACCAGGGTACTACGGTGGGAATTGCTGTCACGTTGGGACAAGCTTCCGTCATCTCTGGATTACCAGATTTAATTGAGTCATCTGCTCATGTCTCCCCTGGTGTGGTGGCTGGCGTTTTCCGGTGCTTTGGGCCAGAAAGTCGTTTTTCTGCAGGCCACTGGACAGTGGTCACGACGGATGCCAGCCTCTCCGGTTGGGGAGGGGGCACCCAGTCAGCCCAGGGGCACTGGACTCAAGTGGAGTCCTGCCTACTGATCAACGTTCTGGAGCTCCGAGCAATCAAGCTTTGCCTTGCCAGGTGGTCCCTGGATCTACAGGGCCGACAGGTTGGGATCCTGTCCGATGATGCCACGGCCGTGGCGTAGGTTGATCATCAGGGAGGCACACGGAGTTCTGTTGCGACGGGGGTCGCGCACATCCTTTCGGTGGGCCGAAGGGTCCGTTCCGGCTCTATCGGCCGGGTACATTCCAGGAGTACGTAATTGGCTAGCCGACCTCCTAAGTCGAACTACACTGGGCCAAGGAGAGTGGTCTCTCCACCAGCAGGTGTTTCGGGGTCTGTGCCAAAAAGTGGGGCACTCTGGATGTGGATCTTCTAGCGTCCCGTCTCTATAGGTAGGTGCCACGGTTCGTGCCCAGGTTTAAGGACCCGTGGGTGGATGCGTCAGGCGCGTTGGTGGCTCCTTGGGGTCACTATCGTCTACTTTACACCTTCCCTCCTCGGAAGCTTCTTCCTCGTCTGCTGCGCAGAGTGGAAGCTGTAGGGATTCTATCAATCCTGATTGCCCCAGATTGGCCGCGTCGCTCCTGGTACACGGACCTGGTGCGTCTGGTGGCAGACGCCCCCTAGCGTCTTCCCCTGGGAGTTGATCTTCTGTTACAGGGTCCGATCTTCCACCCTGTTTCACAGCCAACGGCTTTAGCGGCGTGGCTGTTGAGAGCCAGGGGCTGAAGGACAGAGGCCTATTGGGCTCGGTGGTCTCTACCGTGCTGCCTGCACGGAAGTCTACCTCACGTTGGATTTACCATCATACATGGAAGGCCTACATCTCTGCGTGTGAGGAGATGAAATGGCACCCTCGTACATACGTGGTGTACAGGGTTCTGCTGTCTTTACAGCAGGGAGTGGTTCGGGCTCTCGCCTTAAGTACGGTTAGGAGCCAGATTTCTGCTCTGGCTGTTTTTACTTGCAGCGACCCTTGTAGCACTCCTGGGTGCGTATGTTGGGTCAGGGGGTCTGGCAGGTGGCCCCTCCGGTGCGCCTTCCATTACCCCCATGGGACTTGAATTTAGTCCTTTCGGTGCTTCGGGATGCTCCCTTTGAGGACATTCGGGAGGTTTTTTGTTTATTGTCACAAATGGTGATTTTATTTCTGGTAGCGATTACCTCGATCAGACGGGTGTCTGTCTGATCTGGCGGCCTTGTCTTGCAAGGCTCCCTACTTGGTCATCCGTAAGGATGAGGTGGTGCTGCGGCCGCAGCCGTGTTTCTCCCTAAGGTCGTTTTGGCTTTTCACATTGATGGGGACATTGTACTTCCATCCTTATGTCCTCGGCCGAAATGCCAGGAGGAGGCCACTTTGCATCCTCTGGATGTGGTTTGGGCCCTACGAGTGTACTTATGTTACGGTTCCGTTCCGGAAGTCGGACTCACTGTTCGTGTCGGTGGCTGGCCCTACAAGAGGGCCTGGCAGTCTCGTCGGCCACCGTTCCTATGTGGTTCCGACAGATGGTGCTTCAGGCCTATGCCCTAAAGGGGCTTGTGCCCCCCTTTCGGGTTAAAATCAATTTCTCTGAGTTCATAGACGGACACGGCACCCACCCCTCCTTGGTTTGTACTGCTTGTTATGGACTGAGGCTCCTAGAGCAGGGTGTGGGTTATGCCTGGGGAAGCCACGCCCCCTGGGAGGAGCGGCACGAAGGAAAGGTTTTAACACTTTAAGTGCTGTTAAATTCTGCCTAAACTCTCCTGGTAGGAAAAAGCATAACCCTAATGTCAAAGAAATCTGTGTCCGTCTATGAACTCGGAGAAATGGATTTTACGGTGAGTACAAAAATCCTATTTTTTCACACGTTATGCGACATGAGCTCCCAATGTTGGAGCGTTTGTCGTACCAGTGTGAACCCGGCCTAACTCTGATGCCCCTGACTAAAATCTAGAGAAACCAATTACTCTCAGAAGTCACCTAATTGGTAAATAGAGTCCACCTGTGTGCAATTTAATCTCATGGAGTTGTTGGAGAACCTTGGTGAACAAACGGCATCATGAAGGCCAAAGAAAATGCCAGACGGGTCATGGATAAAGTTGTGTTAAGGGTTAAGTTCTAAAAATAATCCCAAGCTTTGAACATCTCACAGAGCACTGTTGAATCCATCATCCAAAGATGGAAAGTGTATGGCGCTACTGCAAACATACTAAGACATGGCCGTCCACCTAAACTGACAGTCCAGGCAAGGAGAACATTAATCAGAGAAGCGGCCAAGAGGTCCATGGTAACTGTAGAAGCTGCAGAGATCCACAGCTCAGGTTGGAGAATCTGTCAACATTACAACTATTAGTCGTGCATTCCACAAATCTGACCTTTATGGAAGAGTGCCATTGTTGAAAGAAAGCCTTAAGAAATTTCGTTTGCAGTTTGTGAGAAGCCATGTGAGGACACAGCAAACATGTGGAAGAAGGTGCTCTGGTCAGATGAGGGCAAAACGTTATATGTGGCAGAAAACTAACACTGCATGTCACCCTAAACATACCATCCACACCGTCAAACATGGTAGTGGCAGCATGTTGTGGGGATGCTTTTTCTTCAGCAGGGAAAATTATCAGAGTTAATGGGAAAATGGATGGCGCCAAATACAGGGCAATCTTAGAAGAAAACCTGTTGGTCTGTAAAAGGCCCTAAATATGCAACCAGAGCTACAATGGGATGGTTTAAATCACAGCATATTCATGTGTTGGACTGGCCCAGACCTAAATCCAACTGAGAATTTGTGGAAAGACTTTGTAAATTGCTGTTCAGATGCTCTCTGTCCAATCTGACAGAGCCTGAACTATTTTGCAAAGAAGAATGTGCAAAAATGTCACTCTAGATATGCAAATCTGGTAGAGACATCCCCAAAAAGACTTGCAGCTGTAACTACAGCTGGTTACACTATAATATATGTTGTCAAATGTGCAGTAACGCACAGAACTATACAGCGTTAAATGCAGCTGAAGGTGGCTATGGCTGTCATAGACCATCTAGGCCAGTGATGGCAAACCTTTTTGAGCCCGAGTTCCCAAACCGCGACACAAGAGCAATTTATTTCTTGCAAAGTGCCAACACAGAATTAAACCTACCAGCGGCTCTGTACAGAGTATGGGACTGATCATCCCTCTCTAAATGAGCCCTAAGGGACTAGAAATGTACGATTCTGCCAGATTCGCTCAGACTGCAGGGATCAGGAATGCATTGTGCTCAAAATGCACTGTGCAATATACACTGACCATTACACTCACTTACCTGACCATTACACTCACCTACCTGACCATTACACTCGCCTACCTGACCATTACACTCACCTACCTGACCATTGCACTCACCACCAATAATGAGGCACAATGACACCAATGATAACTATGATGGGGCAGGAAAAAAAAGCTGTGTGTCCATGCGCACTACTTTAGGCTATTGGCTTTTTTTTGTGCTTCAGCCTCTAGGAGCAGAACGTTTTTGTAGCGTTTCTTTGAGCGGTTTTCCAGCAGAAACGCCCCTCAGTGCTACAATTGGCTTTTTTTTTTTTTTTGCGCAAAATTGCTAATTAAATGCTCTTAAACACTCCTAAAATTATGATAAACGCTACTACAAAAAGCTATTACCAGTGTTTAAGTTGAGAAGAAAAATAGCTAGTGTGCATGGAGCCTTAAAAGGGTTGTAAAGGACATTTTTTTTTCATAATGAGCATCCTTTACCTGCAGACATTCCTCTCTTCACTTCTTCATTGTTCGTTTTTGCTCAGAAGTTGCTCTATTTCTTCCCTGTTCTGTTCACTTCCTGCTTGTCTGATTTTACTGACCACCGTGATGGGAGGGTTTACTACGGTGTTCAGTAACGTGCTCACCCCCTCCTGGGAACTACATTTGTGCGGCAGGACGCTCCCTATGTGTTAGACTTCAAGGAGGTGTGAATTACTGGGCGTGCCGCAATGCATACTGGGAAATGTAGTTCTTGCATGAACGAGCACAAACTAGAACGCCGGAGGTGATGTAGATGAAGGAATTTAATAGGTATTTACTCGTTTTTTAACAGAATCATTACACTATTCTGTCTGTCTACCTTGCAGACATTAATTTTAGGCAAAACATTTTTTTCCTTTCCAACTCCTTTAATATAAAGTTTTATATTTCTTGCACTTATTCATGCTTGCTTGTAATCCTGCCTAGACCAGGTGTACTACATGCATATGACTGACATACATAAATGCCCCCCCCCCTTTTTTTTTTTCCCTTGCTTTTTATATACTAATCAAATTTTTTCAAGAAATAATTAACTATACGTTACTATAATTATCTTTTATCTGAAGCCTCTGGTCAGTGGATGATTAACAGAAGTCCAATAAATCTCAACTTTTGTAAAGCAGGGGAGAGCACACACTGGTGGAAATTTTAGCTGGACAGGACAAATTTCAATCCGTGTATGGCTAGTTTTAAATATGTGCCTTTTTTAATCTTCAAGAAGAACACTCTGCTGCAAACAGTTTTATGGACCCCTCTTTATGCTGTTCTATTTCTTTCGCTAGAACTGGTATTCCCATGTTCTCTTCCCCATTACTCCCAATAGCAACCAATCAAATGTTTTCTGTAAAGTGACCTGCCTGCTGTTGGTTACTGCATTCTTTGGCTCCATTCACACGGCCATAAAAAATGTACTGCTTTCGTTGCACGTGTTTTCTAGGAAGAAAGTTCCTGCATAATCGATAAAATACTTATGTATAGATGAGTTTAAATATGTAAAGATACTTATGTATAGATGAGTTTAAATATGTAAAGATGCACATGCGTACATGCGATTTTTTTTTTTATTTTTCTCTTTAGACTTCATGTACAGTCTTACAAATATATATTTGTTTTTTTTACACAGGAGTGCAAGAGGCACATGTTCTTGGGTGCATAAACATGCACTGCATGATGAACCGTAGCGTTGCAGCAAAAACTCTGCATCTGTGTGAATGTCTCCATTAAAAACAATGCAGCTGTGTTTTAGATTAATTATATATATATATATATATATATATATATATATATATATATATATATACACACACACATTTTTTTTGTTTTTTTTATGAAGCCCAATTGCGTAACTATCTTTGTACTAAAGCACATCCATTTGTAAATATTGTACATTTGTTCCTGTTATTGCTCTACTTATTTCACTGCATGCCGCAATGTTTTTTTTTTTAAATAAATGGTTTTAAAGGATACCTAAATGTAGCCAGCATAAGTCATTGCCATCTAGATTAATGTGCTTTTTATATTGTAAATGTAATTTAAATTTTTTTTTTTTTTTTATTAAGGAGAATGAGCACTTTCTGGCAGCAGAACTGTTTATGGCTGTGGTTGAGAGAATGAAAAGCAATTGGCAGTATGAGCAGTGGAAGACAGAGGGAGGCATGTACTGGATAAAGAGAGATCAAGAGGAGCCTTGTTTCCACAGGAAGAAGGCAAATTCTGAATCTGCTGCTTCGGTTGACAGTGGATATGAGGGTAAATATTGCACAGTTATATGTTGGTTTTTTAAAAAATTATGTGTGTAATATATATATAATATATAATTTCCAAACCTGTACACTGGGTTGCAAAAGGAGCAGGCATATAAATGAAATGCCTTACAACAGTGTAGCAGCCCCTTTATCACTATGATCCTCCCTTTTAAGTAGAAATACAGTCCGATTCCAAAATAGTTGGAGCTGTGTAAAATCAACATAAGAAAAAAATAAAAAGAGAATGCGATGATTTAGAAAAAATCTTTTTTGATTTACTACAGAAAACATATCAGATGTTTAATCTGAAAAAATTTACCATTTTAAGAAAAAAAAAAATCTGTTCTGCCACTTCATAAGAATAACGGCAGTGGGGGGCATCTGATCAGGCTTCTAAATGGCGGGACTGCGGCCGGCCTGGATGAAACAGTGACTAAGGTCAGACCTGGACCACGGTCCTCCATTTAGTAATACCGTATATGCTTGAGTATAAGCCAAATTTTTCAGCGCGATTTATTTTATTTATTTTTTTATGCTGAAAAAGCCCCCTTGGCTTATACTCGAGTCAGAGTCCCATTTACCTGTCGATTGGCTGTGTAGCTCCTATGCTGCATTCTGGGGGTTGTAGCCTTCAGAGGCAGGCAGAGGCAAGTGACTCACTGGCTCGGGCTGGGCGATGGATGACTGCAAGCGGGGGCGGTACAAGGGGTTGGAGGGGGCACCAAATTGTGAGCAGGGAAATCTGCCCACAAAATCTAGTCGTACCACTTGTATACCCCTGTTGCCAGCCCAAAATAATAATTATGCGCTCGTTGCTCTGTGGCAGAAGATGCATCCTTTTCCAGGCTCTGTTCTTGAGTGCACCCCCCCCCCCCCCCAGATTGGAGTTGGTACAGTACCAGAGCAGGAAGAACCTCACACTGCAGCATCGATGATTGGGTCCTGCCCAGCACACAGCAGAATTCTCCGGGGCAGAGTGAAGATGTGTACAGCACTAAAGGTAGTCTGGATCATTTGCTACTTACTGTAAGTCTCCACTGCTCTGCATACTGTGGTGTGAACCTGCTCTGTACTTTTCAGTGCAGGTTTATTGAAAGTAATATTATTGAACAGGTTAGGAATTAGTGTGACATTTCAAGTGCTACAGAGATGTCATACACATTTTATCTTCTAAAAAGAATGATTTTTAATTACATATAAGGTGTATGTGGATTACATCTATGTAGCACCTGAAATGTCACACTAATTCCTAACCTGTTCAAGAATATAAGAACACACAGCAAAGGATGTGATGATATCCCAGCCCAACACCAAGAAAGTACAGAAGTCCACTCTTGCAGTGTGGGGGAGAAGGGGGGTATAGCCTTTTTTTACTTGCCTGATTCTATGCTCCAGCCAGTTCCAGTGTTCTCCTCCTCCCTAACACATCATCACATATAGAATAAGATTAATCCCATATGGTATGAAGTGGAGGCTGGAGTGTGACAGATGTCAGTCCCGGCTTATACTCGAGTCAATATGTTTTCCCAGTTTTTTGTGGTAAATTTGGGTGCCTCGGCTTATATTTGGGTCGGCTTATTCTCGAGTATATACGGTATCTGTTAAAATAAAATATAAATATTTCACCAGTAGTTTAAACTGATTGTCCCCCTGCAATTGGTTCTGGAATTCATCTTATGGTATGACACATTCAACATCTTTTGCATGGGAAGTCTTTCTTTGGGTTTTGGATTCATCTTTTTTCCAGAAAGCTGAAGCTGTGTATTGGATGGCTTCTACAACCCTTCATTCTATTCTTAAGTCTAGAAATGTTGATGCAAAAATTAATATCTGCGACTCTTGCTGTCCTTTTTCAGGGTTGGCTGCATTGCAGAATTCTCCTGTGGAAACTATATTTGAAGAGGATGAATCTCAGCAATCCATCAAGACTTTAGTATGTGAAGACTATGAGGATTATGTAATTATAGGTAAATCTTGGTTGTATTTGAGGTGTTCAGATATCATTGATGTGGAATATACAGTTGTGGTCATAAGTTTACATACCCTGGCAACATTTATGATTTCTTGGCCATTTTTCAGAGAATATGAAGAACACTTTTTTCACTCCTGGTTAGTGTTTGGCTGGAGCCACTTATTATCAATAAACTGTTTACTCATTTTAAATCATAATGGCAACAAACTACCCAAATGACCCTGTTTAAAAGTTTACATACCCTGGTGATTTTGGCCTGATAACATGCACACAAGTTGACAAAGGGTTTTAAATGGCTATTAAAGGTAACCATCCTCACCTGTGACCTGTTTGTAATTAGTGTATGTGTGTGTATGTATGTATGTATGTATGTATATATGTGTGTGTGTGTGTGTGTGTGTGTGTGTGTGTGTATATATATATGTATGTGTGTATGTATGTATGTATGTATGTATGTATGTATGTATATTATATATATGTGTGTATATGTCAATGAGTTTCTGGACTCCTGACAGACCCTGGCATATTTCATCCAGTGCTGCACTGACGTTTCTGAGTCATGGGGAAAGCAAAGGATCTGTGGGAAAAGGTAGTTTAACTGTATAAAACAGGAAAGGGATATAAAAATATATCCAAGGAATTGAGAATGCCAATCAGCAGTGTTCAAACTCTAATCAAGAAGTGGAAAATGAGGGGTTATGTTGAAACCAAACCACGGTCAGGTAGACCAACTAAAATGTCAGCCACAACTGCCAGGAAAGTAGTCCGGATGCAAAGAAAAACCCACAACTAACTTCACGTGATATACAGGCCTCTCAGAAAACATGTGGTGTGGCTGTTTCAAGATGCACAATAAAGAGGCTCTTAAAGATGGGCCCGCATGGTCAAGTCACCAGAGGAAAGACATTACGATGCAAATGCCGCAAAGTATCCCTCTTACAATACACCAAACAGCACAGAGACAAGCCTCAAACCTTCTGGCATAAAGTTATTTGGAGTGATGAGACCAAAATTGAGCTTTTTGCCCACAGCCATAAATGCTACATTTTGGAGAGAATTTGTCAAGGCGTATGATGAAAAGTGCGGAGGTGGATCGCTGATGTTTTGGGGATGTGTGAGCTACAAAGGCACAATAAATTTGGTCAAATTTGTTGGCAAGATGAATGTAGTATGTTATCAAAAAATACTGGAGGAACATTTGCATTCATCAGCCAGGAAGCTGCGCATGGGAAGCACTTGGGCATTCCAACATGGCAATGATCCAAAACACAAGGCCAAGTCGACCTGTCCTTGGATACAGCAGAATAAAGTGAAGGGTCTGGCGTGGCCATCTCAGTCTTCTGACCTCAATATCATTGAGCCACTCTGGGGAGATCTCAAACGTGCAGTTCATGCAAGACAGCCCAAGAATTTACAGGAACTGGAGTCTTTTTGCCAAGAGGAATGGGCAGCTTTACCATCTGAGAAGATAAAGAGCCTCATCCACAAATGCCACAAAAGACTTCAAGCTGCCGTTGATGTTAAAGGGGGCAATACATGGCATTAAGAACTGGGGTATGTAAACATTTGATCAAGGTCATTTGGGTAGTTTGTTGCCATTAGATTTTTAAGAGTAAATATTGAGTGAAAAATGTTTTTTTTTTGTTAGAATATTGTCGCGCTCGCGTGCGCAAACACAGCTAGAACACCATTTTTAAATTTAATTTTCTGCTTACTTTTGCAGAATTGGACGACTGTGAGAAGTTATACACGCCTAAGCAATCCAATGACATGCCTGAAAGGTAAACAACTTTTTTTTGTTGTGTCAAAGTTGAATAACTTATAAGTTGAGCACAGAACTATACTGTTAAAATACATATACTAATCTCTGCTTTGTCCCGCGATCAGAGGAATTGGGGCCCCCCGATAAATGGGAAGCTGACTCTTCCCAGTGGGTATATTGCCCGATAGGGCCTGGGATAGGATACGAACTTGGCCCTCAACTCGGTGGGCCGGTATATGGCTTTTTGTTGTGCTATTGTATTTCAGCCCGCATTAGGGGGTTGTATTTGATATTTAAAGCAATGCTAATGGGACTCACCAATGTTATGTACTACTCTATATATGATTCCCTGGATATGTTAAATACTGTACAATGAAAAGCTGAGATTTTTTTCTTTTTTTATATTTTGTATGTAAGACTTTAATAAAAACTATTAAAACAAAATACATATACTAAAACGGGGTTACCTGCTAAAGGCTTTGTAATCCTGTTCATCCAGTTTTTTTTAATTAAGGCAGCGTAAGCTGCCAATACATGGTAAAACCTGGGTATACACTTATCAAACTTTTGGCTAGTTCAGCAGGAACCAACTAAGTTTTTATCTGTGTATAGTCCTGACGTTCAACATATGTCGATCGTTAGACTGGCCTTTGTCGAACAGACTTGCTGGGAAGGGGGGGGACTGTTCCCCAATGTCAGAATAAAATGGTGGGTGAGATTTCTGCATCCACATAGCTTGTATGGATGCGTGAATCCTGCTGGTTGAACAAACAAAACTTGGTGTATTCTCCGCTTATGATTTCTCTCATTCAGCGTTGTGGGCTGTATAAGAGCAATAACCATTCCCCCATTAACTTTGCCCCCTTCTACCTACCTTCCAATCTAAATTTCAGGCTATTGTATTTTAGCAGCCGGCTGTGATTTGCCACCCTGTTCCTTCAACAAAGCACTTGTTGAGCTAGGTGGTGCTGAGTCGGCCTCAAAATAAATTTTGGTTTCTTGAGCAGGAGTCTGCTGAGTTTTAGTCGGGTCCCACACCTTCTCTTGCAGTGTGTGTATTTTAAGGAAACTAACATGGCATGAACTGTGACCGTGGGATAAATTTGAAGAGGGCGGTGATGGGTTGGAAGTGACCGAACGGAGGCTGGCAAAGGAATAAAAAAAAAAATGGATTAAATAAAAATATATTGAATGGCTTTGACACCTATAAAAGGCAAGATAGGTGGAAGAGTGGGGCCACTTGGGGTGAGTTTGCATGAGCATAAATAGGGTAGAATATGGGGGAGAATAATTTTTAGGGTGCATTTATGCCTTAACATTTTGGTGTATTGTAGGTGCAGTGCTTTAGAACAAATACCCTGCTTGCTGCATCTTTGGTGCAGTTTTCATTAAAGCTCATCTTAAATTGGGGTAAGCAGTAACCCATTTAAATTATATCAAATATCCATTTCTCATTTCATGCATAGGTATAAATGCATATTCATTTTTGGCTTTCAAGCAAATAACCAGTGTTCACAAATTATTAGAAAATTACATATATAAGGGTTATTCCATTTGTCTAGAAGCAAATTAATTAGTATTTTTACATATTGAAAAAGTATCTCGCGCTAAAAAGGTTGGCTTTTGGGTGCTTTTACAGGTTTGAATGCACCCTACCTGCGATTTACTTGCACACACCCCAGTGGGTGTGCACGCCCACTTGCATTTAGTCTCTCCAAGCAGCGATTGGCCTCGTACACATGGAAGGCTGCATCCAGGCCCGATCACTCGTATGATTTTTTTTTTTTTTCAGTTCTTTACAGGCCATATAATTCATCATTTTTATCTTTAACTCATCAACTTCATTGTATGTATAGCCTACCATATAGTGATATTTTTATTCCAGACGGGGCTTAAACTCTGCCGAACAAATTGCCAAGAATTTATACCGAGCTTTCCGACAGCAGTGGACGCAGGTTGATGGGGAAGTTCAACTACCAACAAGGATCCCAGCTGACGACGTATGTAGAGATAAAGTATCAACAAATCGTTTGTATTTTTATGATGGACTGTGCCCATTCCCTGCAAGATTAGCCCCTTACCCCCTAGACTGAATTATCTTTTCTGACAATTCTGTGCTTCCTCGTGGTATGGGAGTATAGTATGGTTCATCAGTCTGTTCAGATCTGTTGATTTGTGAGCTGTCCACTCCCATACACGACCTGATTATGAAACCACACGCTTTCCACATGCACATCCTGTGTGAAACCTATGCAAATGTTGTGTGTGTGTTGTTTTTTTTTTTTTTTTTTTTTAAGAAACCTTCAATTCAAGCTGCCACATAGAATACGGCATGATTTTGAAATATTTGTGTTTCAATTATGTTTATTGAAAAGATTTATACAACAGTACAAAAGCATCTCAACACATCAGCAAGCGTTGGCAAATGCAAACTAAGGCCCATGCATAAATCATACAAGTAATGCAGTGATCTACAAAAATAGAAACAATCTCTGAAAAAAATTCCCAGGGTACAACCCAAAGTGCAACCCATTATAAGTATCAAAACCATCAGTACGTTTCCCAGACACTTAAGTCCCCCAGGACAAGGGTCCCCGGGCACAATCGTAAGCCCACCTAACTGCTAGGACTGGTACCTAAACAAAGAAGCCAGTGTTTGAGAACTCTTGAGAGAGAAAAAGGAGAAAAGTAAAGAAGGAAAAGGAAGAAATAAGAGCTACCATCCAGAACCCTAGGATCCATCAAGTGGGACCCAACTACGTCGCCAGCGATCTCGGGTCATTGGTGAGATACCCAAGCCATGGGTCCCAGACTTTATGGAATAACTTAATTTTGTCCTGAACCAGTGCTGTCAGTCGTTCATTCAACATCAGCCAGGACAGTTTCCTTTAAGCTGGTCAAATGGCATGGCAGCGGACCGCCAATTCCTGGCGATTGTAATCTTAGCGATATGAAAATGAAGGTAGACATCCGCCTTTGGGCCTTAGAAGCTTCCGCCACCCTGTCGCCCAAAAGAGCATGCTTCGCTGATTTAACCATATTCAAATGAGTCAAAGAGTATATAAAATTATAGACCCTGATCCAGAACCTCCTAACCTTAGAACATTGGATTTTCCCCCAGAATAACGAGACACAGCTCTGTTCTCTGGTTCCAAACAGAATGATCTTTTAATGGTAAAACTCAGGTTTGTTATATACAGTTAGACGCCCCAAGAAACAATGGCTTGACTCCACCCACAACATGACACAATGGGTGCTCAATACACATTCAGATAATCTACATGAACTAATTACTAGTCATTTACCCAGACGTTCCGACTCCACGATAAGCTATTCTCACCTGATACACAATCCACATTCCTTTTAGTGAACATAAGTCAGACGTCTGACCTTTTAGAGTGTGTTAACTCACAACACATATTAGCATCAATCTAACTTTCACACAATACAGGGTTAGTTAGCATAGCACCATGAAATATCTTAGGAGCCAGGCTTAATTAACATAATAGACAATAGAATGCAATCACAGCAAGCTTTCATCACTACAACCAGGTAGCTGGAGGTAATTAAAATCGCAACAGTCTATGTTCCACATTGAAGGAGACACTCTATTGACCTGTTGTGTTCAGAATGAACAACTTGTAATATTTCAATATATCCTGCAATACATGAATTATCATTACTGTCCCATCTCATGTAATCCATGATATCAGTTCTCGGTCATCCTATGCCCCTAGTGGACATAGGATGACCCTAGACACAAAAGTCATTGGTGAAGCTGACACAGGAGTACCCCATATCCTTCAAGCGCCTCTGGGTCCCACGGGTCATACTGTTACAATCGCATATATTTCCAAAATATGACCTTTTGAGTCTATCGTAATGAGTACAAAGGTGCTCCATGGGAGTAGAAGCCGCCAGATCACCCGGACGAGCCAGAGTCTGCACATAATGACGTAATTGAACATATCTATAACATTCCGCTAATGGCATTTGATATTTTTCCCGCATAGATTGCTCAGTTAGCACACCCCCTCTGTCACAAATGTCTGCTATACGCAGCAAACACTTATTTGTCCACCATTTAAAAGCAAGAGGATCGAGGCCCGGGGTGAAAGCACTATTCAACACTATGGGTGCCAATGGGGAGTGAGGCGATTTGAAGTTCTGAGTTCTAGAGACTCTATCCCAAATATCCAAGGAGAAAGACTAAGATGGACATAAAATAGTGGGTCTATCTTTAAGCGGAAGCCACATAATGTGGGATATTTGATGTGGACGACAGGAGTAAGACTCCATGATCATCCATATCGCTTGTGATCTCTTAGAATGGAATCTGAAAAGTTGGGCTAGCTGGGCCGTATAAAAGTATTTCTGCAGATCAGGTAGGCCCAATCCCCCTTACGCTTAAGAGTAAACATAGTGTGCTTATTCACCCTAGGCCTCTTATCCCCCCAAATAAACTGAAGAATTTTCCTTTGCAACATTTTCAAATCGCTGTATACCAAGGCTACCGGTATCGTACGGAACAAATACAATATCCTTGGTAGGACGTTCATTTTAATAGAGTGAAGTCTGCCAAACCACGATGGGGGGTGAATTTGCCACTTAGCCAGATCCTCAGTTAAAGCGGTGGTTCACCCTAAATTGTCACTTTTGCTCAATCAAACTGCTAGTAATAGACAGTAAATAATCCGTTGTGTTTTTTTTTTTATCTCGATCCTTCCCTTTTTAATGCTGTCGTCTCTGTGCTGTCAATCAATATCCCCCGCGGGGGTGGGCGTGTATGTTCCTTTTCCCGGACCAGCGCTGTGTCTCATGACAATCCCAGGAGACGCGCTGTTGCTTTAATCCCGCGATATCTCGCCGGTCATGTGACTCGGCAAGCGGGCGGCAACGAAATCTCCACTGCACACTGGGGAGCAATCTCTCATAGTTTAATATGAGAGCAGCAGGAGGGGGTTGCGGGCACTGACACAGGGGCAGACAGCACACTGCACATGCGCGGGATAGAGCCCCAGCATTCACCGCATCCCGGAAATAAACAGTGGTGGGCTTCAGGAGTGCCCACAAACAAGATGGAAACGTCCATCGATCGGTTTTATAAAGTATCCTTTTTCGGGAAATCGGAATGATCGCGGCTGTATATACAGGACTGGTGAGTACAACATTAGTTATATTAACAGCGGAAGAATAATATTTAAAAAAAAAAATCGTATTCCCGCAGAACCACCGCTTTAACCTCCTAAAAAGAGCTGGGTAATTCCTTCTATATAGCGTTTGAAGTGCTTCGGGTTCCCACTGGAACTGATGCGTTTGTTCCAGTACTTTCTGAGTGGAGCTTGGCAGTGAGATATTAAGTGCCCTAGATTTGCTATGATTAATTCGTAGTCCCGATATTTCCGAAAATGGATTAAGTATAGCGTACAGATTGGGAAGAGACGTAGTCGGCAACAAATCGTCGGCAAAAAGCAAATATTTGTGTTCGTATCCGCCGCCAACTATCCCCCGTACATCACGGCATTCCCAAATTTTTATGGCCCGGAGCTCTATTGCCAGGACGAACAGTAGCGGATATAGCGGGCATCCCTGCCTAGTTACCCTCTTGATAGCGAGGGGTTGGGAGGAATGCCCCCAAAACATTAGGGAGGCAGTCGGAGCGTCGTATAACGTTCGGAGAAGGGCCAGGAAGCGTTGATTTTTGAAATATTTGACCTGAAATTTTGATTTTTGAAAGGGTGGCGGAATTATTTCTTGTTTTTATGCAGTACCACAACTAAAGTTGCCACCAATTTTAATACTGCCTCTGGTAATACCTGTCCAATGTGTCAGCTCTCAATTGATTTCAAGCCCTCAAATATAGTAGCTGGTTACGTGCATAGCACCATAACGGCTGTAAATTGAACAAGAGGTGAGCAAAATAGGGTTTACAAATCTTACTTTCATTTTTGAACACTAAAGGCTATATAGCAGGAATAGGAATACTGTGGGTGTTCCTGTTTTTTTTTTCAGTAAAAAAAAAAAGTTTAGTTCCACTTGGCCACATAGTATAAAAGAAACCGTTTGAATAAAACACCACTTTTGGCAGGAAGGCAGCATAAAATAACCCATAACAACCAATCCCATTTTTAAAGTCGTTGTAAACCCTTTACAACCACTTTTTGCTAATTTTAAGCTTATAATAGGGCTTACCTGTAGCTATCCCAGATATCTCCTAAACCTGCACAGTTTGAGATTTCCCCTGTATCAGCATGTGCCGTTGCTTTAGCTAGCATGCTGTTACCGGCCGCTATCGTGGCTCCATGCTAATCACAGCGCCAGAGCCTGTGATACCCGGAAGTAACTCCGTGAGCATTGTACGAGGACCACTGCAGGGGCTTCAATCTAAGGTAAGCAAGTCATAATGAGCTAATATGCTATGCATACTAGCTCATTATGCCTTTGTCTTGCAGTTTTTTTTGTTTCTTTTTTTTGTTTAAGTGCCCTTACAAACACTTCCATTTAATTTAGATTAAATTTTAAGTTACAACAGTAAAATGTGAATTTCACTTGATTTTGTATGTGTTTTTTTTTTTTTTTCCTGTCTTGTGAACTAAAATCAATATGAACTAAAATCAATATATGGGTATGATGCAGGGCACAATCAGGGGCGTTGCTAGGTGGCAAAAAGACCAGGGGCTTCAGCCTGAAGTCTGAGGCCGGCACCGGGTGTTCGGGGAGGTGGTTGCGTGTGTTTTTTTTTTTGGCTGGGCGGTGGGCTTGTGTTGCCTGGCTTACCAGTGCCCATCAATGATTACTACTAAACTCGCCTACCTAACACACTGACCTGTCTGGCCTTGCCTACCTGACATGCATACACTGATCCATGCATTTGACTCTGTCTCCCATTTGCTGTATATCAGCAGAGAATTTGTGGATGAGGGATGATTGAAGAGGTAGGAGCATGTCTTTCATAGTTGAGTCCAGAACGGGTTGTCCTGTAGTAGGAAATGAGGCAATGGAGGTTTGTAAGACAGCATCTACATATTGTAGGGGAATGTCTGTGCTCACCTCTGTGGCTGGGTAATGAGGAGAATCCTTTTTCATTCTGGCTTTGGCTGGGCTTCTCATCATGGGGCTGTTAGGAGTAAAATTGCCTGGGGATGTGGTTGTTTGTCCCTCTCCTGTCAAAGTGCTCGACATCTGGCAGATCAGTTTAGGATGCTGAGGGTGTGCGAGTGTACTGCTCGCTGACGCCATCTTGTGACATTCATCCCGGCGGCGCGCCCATCGTGTCACGGCAGGCAGGAGGAGGAGGAGGAGCAGGAGGCCCGGGGATCTCGGTGATGTGGTGCGGCATTGTAAACCCGCCTTCTGGAGCCTGCGGCGCCTATGATGGACCTCACACATCCTGCGGTCCCGGTATTGGACCTGTGGGACGTCTATCATAGGCGTGGCAGGCTCCAGAAGGCGGGACCTACTATGTCACTCGGCGGCGCTCAGGATCATAGCGGTCCCCGCTCGGCGGTGGCACTCAGGGCTGACAATTGGCCGCTGCATTCCTGACACCCGTGGCTTTTCAGGGACCCATTCGGGGCTCCAGCCACCCCCTCCCGACGCCCCTGGGCACAATGTATACTTGTATAGTCCTGATATACATATATTTTCTCTCCTAGTTGGCTGATGACCAAACTATAGCAGAAGAATTTGAATCCAGTATAAGTCTTGTGGAAGAGATAAAGAAGTTCAGGATCAGGGACGCAGAAGAGTGGTCTCCACGGTTTCAGATCATAAGCACCATACATCCATATATCAAGTAAGTTTTTATTGTGCATATTCTACTTTTTACACTTAATATCATGGTGTAAAATGAACTTGTAAGTCACCTGTTCTTGGATAAAGCAGTTGGCTTTTTAATTACTTAAACTAGATTAGGGAATGAGACATGTTATGGGTTATATAATACCCTACCTTCAGGTGATTGGGCACTGGCATTAACTTTGGTGGGAAAGCCCCCAGTGCACCCTCATAATCCTTCCACTCTGTCCTTTGCAGAAGTTTCTGCATTTTCTTTTTTTTTTTTTTAAATCTTCTTTGAGGTGGCACTTCTATTAAAATCCATCTGCTTATTGCCTGAGGGCTCTCTAGCAGTTTTCTGCTTTTTGGTTGCACTCACATGTACATCTTGGGAACTGAACCTGGACTCCAAAAGCGGGGTCATCCTGTGATGTATGCTTTGGGCACTAGATCTTGAATTCAGCGTTCACCTCGGTATGTTGTGCAATGGATGTAGTTGGCTGCAGGGTGCTATACAGACCCAGGGCAGTGATCCAGACCTTTTGAAGACCTGCTTGGGGCTATGCTTGCCATAAAAAGTGAAGTTTGGTCCCCCTCTAAGAACCCACAGTCCATTGCTTAGAATAAAGATTTTTTTTTTTTTTGGAAAAAAGAACGAAAAGATACTTTTGTTTCTACTTATTTGTGTGTTGTGATTAAACTTGACAGACTGCCTGGATTTTTTTTCCCCCAGTTGTGAGAATTCTCTGCACTTGTTAGAAAGATTGTGACATGCTATTTTGAAGATCGGGAAGGGAAAAAGATTGCGATTTCGATTCTTAATGATTTATCGTGCAGCTCTATTGTGGGACGTTATTTCCCATAATGTGTTTATGCTTCTCTTTAAGGCCCCTTTCACACTGGGGCGGTAGCTGCGGTGGCGGTATAGCGCCGCTAAAAATAGCGGCGCTATACCGTCGGATTTGGCGCGGGATTCAGCCACTAGCGGTGCGGTATTAACTCCCCGCTAGCGCATTGTCCCCGCATTGCGCATTGTCCCTTTTCTCTCCCGCCAGCGCATTGCCTCAGTTCACATTGAGTATGCAGTGCAGGAGTTTTTCAGGCGGTATAGCAGCGCTATTTTTAGTGCACTTGCTGTAGTGTGAAAGAGCAAGGAAAAGACACAAAAAAAAACCTTTCACACGGACGGACCGTTATGGTCCACTGAGAAAACTGACAGGCAGCTCTATGCTTGTCTATGGAGCGTCAGATGTCGGCGGTGACATGTCCGCTGACATCCGATCCGCTAAAATCAGACGGATGGCGATACGTCGCCATCCGTCCTATTGGATCGGGTGAGATCTGATGAAAACTTGATACCTGCTTCTTAAAAACAGACGCAAAGCATCAGTTGGCACCTGGGTTGTAGTGGCTACCGTACCCATTTTGTGAGTACCCCACAGGGGGATACCCTCACTTGGCATTTACAGAGAAAAGGGGCATAATAGCATTTTTTGCTACAGGAAAACCAGCAGACTGCACCATTGACACAGATCCCTTCACCTAATGCTAGCTCCCTCTAAGGCAGGGGTCTTCAAACTATGGCCCTCCAGTTGTTCAGGAACTACAATTCCCATCATACCTAGTCATGTCTGTGAATGTCAGTTTTACAATGCATCATGGGATGTGTAGTTCCGCAACAGCTGGAGGGCCGTAGTTTGAGGATCCCTGCTCTAAGGCATGCTACAAACAATCTATCTGACACAGAATTTCACTGATCACGAACTGTCTGGTTTCTTTGGCAAACTGTCCATAAGTGCTCTTTTGCCTCTCCACAACCTGACTCTTCTAATCTCTACAAGAAAGATGTTAAGGAAGGTGGGGGTGCACTCGGAGGATCCCGCAGATTCATTTTCCACCTTTTTTGCATTTTGAGACGCAAGCTAAAGCTTCACACCATTTGCTTTTTACTGTGAGCATGCTTATTGATGTGTTTCATAGTAGCCTTTCTCGACCAGCACCGTAATCTCCTCCAAAACAGGCTCGCTCCTATAGGCACTAAATGGCTTTCGCATGATACCTCACATGTGTGGTTTGAACACTGTTTGTTTACATTTGCGGGCGTGACTTGCGCATGCGTTCACTTAAAGCACCTCATCCCTCCGTGCTCACTCGCAAAAGTTTTTTAAATTTTTTTTTTTTTTTTTCCTGATCACTTTTATTGCTGTCACAAGGAATGTAAACCTCCCTTGTGACAATAGGCAGTGACAGGTACTCTTTATGGAGCGATCTGGGGTCTATAAGCCCCCAAATCCCTCCTTTTGCACTTAAAAGCATTCAAAACGCCATGACATTGCTTCCAGGTTACTAGATCCGAGTGCCAAATCGAAGCCGATTCCATGCCGGCTGGTCACTGGGGTCTCCTGATGGGACGGGGGTGCCCAGGCACGCCATGGGAGGGAGTCCCCTTCCGCTGCTTGGGATAACAGCCAAGCGCATATTTATGTTGCTGTGAAAGGGTTGAAACTTTTTTTTTTTATTATTATTATTATATTCACTCATGCAGCCACCTACCATTTCCACCTTATTTCATTTTCCAGCTTTTGTAAGTTTCATTTCTATATGCTTCGACAAACATGCTGAAAAATGGCAACACCTACATGCCCCAATGCCCTTTGCTCCATTTGTATTTGTGATAGGGTACCACCATGTGTCATTGTTTTGCCATGTAAAAAACAGGTCATAAAGTGTAATGAATTGCTGTATCCAGACCTGCAGGTCCTGCTAATGTGGCACATTTTTGCCCTCGAGTCATGTGGCCTGTTGACCTAGCAGGTTATGAAGTCACGTTTTCTAGGAAAAGAGAGTGCTGAAAGAAAAGATTTATGTGATGTGTACATCGTAAAAGAAAATGATCTTTGCACCTGAACAAAACAGTATTTAAATACTAGTTGGGATATCTGGGGTCAAATTGTAATTCATGTTTTCTTTTCTCACATGACTGTCATGTAGCAGGTGATCCCCTTGCCTCTCATATCATTGTGCACTAAAACAAATATGAAATGGAGATAAAACCAATATGGTTGGCTGAGCATATTCTATGTTCTAGCTGTATACGCCAGACCTTTTGGTAAAATTGTAGAAATAACTGTAAAAATAGACATGCGTAGTACAAACTGTCCCTTCACCCAGCCATTTATTTTCCCAATAGAACTACAAGCTTTTGTCTGTGACAGAGTAGCAGAGGTGGGTAGAAGGTTGATTATGCACTTGTAGTAATTAAGTTAATTGTTTCTTGCTTTTACGTTCCTCCTACCTTCAGGAAACTGGACTAACTGGCCATTTATATTCTCCTTTTTCAGAAAACTGGTTGTTTGGCA